>NC_139243.1:31893397-31965291 GCF_977018435.1 Lepisma saccharinum | reverse complement strand
GAAGAAGTTACTATATAGTAATATTGATTCATTTATATGCTCAATTCAGTTGCATGAGATTGTTTTATGTTTCTACTGTGTTAAAAATGGCTTCTCGTTAACTTGCTTTTGTTTTCTGTTTCTCACACCAAATATTTTTTCTGTTTTGTTTGAAGTGATGTGTAATTATTCTCTTGAATATTATGTACCTTTGTTTTGAGAAATGTTCTATAAGTATGATTGTGCCATCTGTCAGCAAAATATTTTGCTGTCTTCTTTAATATTGTTCGTACGTGTTCAAAATGTAATGTATGGATATAATTCCAACAATTCGGTATTTTCCGTAAGACCAGGTATAAGTTAAAGTTCATCCCCCTCGTCACTTTTCATACCTGGATGCCGTATTGAATTTCGTCATCGCTCCAAAATTTGACTGTTGCTTCATTATATATTTCTTTGCCTGGAAACTAATCCTAATTGCTTGTATAATCATTTGTTATTGCCACAAAATAAATGTATAAAGCATCTGCTTTCGGGAACCCGAAATGGTGTTTCTACTTTCGTCCCCGTAAGTAATTCCATAATAAATGAGTAATGACGATGCTCCAATATTTTTTTTTAAAAAAAATATTCAGATTTGTCTTCATGATTACATAATGTACTTCCTAGCGAAAAAAATTAACTTGCACATGCGCACTTGCAAAGTTGATTTCAGTACACTGTTGTGTAAAGTGAAGGAATTCTTGTGTTCCGATTTGTGGCACTGACTGCTGTAACTTTCCCATACCTGTGTTGTGGGCAGTGGCTAATACTACCAGAGCCTTTTGAGCAGATCTCATTCTGAGCAATACTAGGAACAAGCAACCTGTGGGTTGCCTAAAGCCTTTTCCTTATTTCCCAAAAGAGGCAATGGCTAGACTGGATAAATTGTGAACCATCTAACACTCTAACTATCCAATGGTGAGTTATTTGCGACGCTCATTATATACGCCTGTTGTGTGGCATCATCGATGCTGTCACTTATGTATAAGTTTATATTGTACTGATGTATATGTCTGTCGATTTTCATAGTACTCGAACGCCTGTAAGGAACCAAACACACGAATTCCTATAGTTTGCTGCACCAGTGTATTGAAATCTGCAAAGAGAGAGACAGTATAATACAGTGTGTCCGTAAAATAATGGTCGGGTTTTAAACAGTCATAGTTTTGGAACAAAGCATGGTGAAGGGTTCGGGTGTAAAGCATGGTAAGTGACAAAATGCAGATTTCGAGATATTGAAAGTTGATGTTACAAAAAATCTGATTTGCATATTAAAATAAATTTCTGAATGATTTACAGCAAATATGATTCACTTGTATGTTTACTATCATACAAACATGATATTTCATCCGAATTATTTTTTTCGGTGGTGCTACATGCGATTTGTTTCAGGGTTGTTCAAAGAATTGTTGTAGTTACCATGCTTTACATGCAACGATATTATCAAAATGAGTGATCAGATACAGCTTTATTCAAGCTAACTTGTGATGTCAGTTCAATAATAATATTTTGACATTCTATAGCAACCATAATATTTTGTAACGCAAAAATGAAAGCCTTTAATAATAATAATTTTATTCAATAAACAATAACCTGAGCTACTTGTTGTAACACGTTTTTCCTTTCCTATGTCTACGACTGAAATGAACACCATTAGAAAAGTAGATTTCATCTTTTTATTACGTTAGTATTTAAAAAAAATAAGTTCTGAATTCTTGTGATTAAAAATAACTTACTTATATCTATACGGGGATCAATATTCGTAAAAAAATGTTTTATATGAGCGGTGTTTCAGCTTCACATATCTACTTCACACACACAGAGGCTCTATTTATTACCTCAACATGCCAAGCAGAATCAGAATGCGATTCACAAGCCTCTCTTGCATACAATGGCAATATTAGATTTTTTGTCATTCAATAACCAATTTATACATAAAATAGGGATGGCCTCTTTTTTTTCGAAAAGTTGAAAATCTAAAAATAATTTTTTTTCGAAAAACGAAAAACTATTTTTTTTAAAAGAAAACTATTTTCTTTTCGAAAAACAAGAAAGCGAAAAACGATTTTTTTCGAGAAACGAAAAACGTTTTTTTTTTTCGAAAAACCGAATAACGAAAAATCGAAAAATTTCATTTTCGAAAATCGAAAGACATTTTTTTTCAAAATGGCCATCCCTAGTTTAAACCACTATCTTCAATATAACAATTACCGGGCCCCGTGGCTGAGTGGTCCAGTCTGCCTACAACTCGTGCAGGAAGCAATTCGTAGCGAGTTCCGCTCTTCGCGTGAGAAGGCTTAGTGATCGAACTGTCCGAGTTAGATCGGGCCGTATACGGTTTGCTAGTGAATTTAGTTCACTAAATGTACTATTATGGATGAGTCAATTTCTGCCGTTGATTACCTCATACGGGAGTGTCTGTGGATTGCACTGAACCAGATTGCAAACGAACTCGGCATTAATCATGGTACAGCATACACTATTGTTCATGAACACCTTCAATACTGGAAGGTGTGTGCAGCCTGGGTGCCAAAGACGCTCACAGAGGAGCAAAAGGCTACACGGATGGGGAAGAGTCTCACGCATCTCCTGCGGTACTCGACAGAGAGCGAGGGTTTCCTGGAGTGCATTCTGGCAATGGACGAGATCTTGCTCAGCTGGTATACGCCAAAGAGTAAACGCGACAGCAAGAAGTGAAAACACATATCGTCCCCGCGACCCAAGAATAGCAGACAAGTCGACTTTGTTTGCAAGGTGATGTTGGTGTTCTTCTTTGATCATCGCGCTCCACTTCTCGGTCTCTTCCTCCGGCAGGGTGAGAAAATGAACACTGCTCTGTACTCTGACATCTTGAGAAACGTGGTGAGACCTGCAATCAGGCGGCCTGTTGTCACGAGGTGTCATCCTACTGTAAGACAATGCACGTTCCCACGTTGCTGGACGCACCATGGACATTATCGCACAAATCGGTTGGGAATGTTTAGATCATCCCCCCTACAGCCCTGACCTATCCCCGTGTAACTTTCATGTGCTCTCCCTGAAAGGCGCTCTACGTGGAATCCCCTTTGCCTTGAACGCACAACTGCAGGAGGCGGTCTTCCATTGGTGCTCACATCAGCCACAGCACTTCTGGGACAGGGGCATGAAAAATCTGGCGAAGCGGTCGGATGCCTGCCTCAACAACGCAGGGGAGTATGCCGACAAGTATTAAAAGGTAAGTCCGTACAACATTCATTCCGTTTATATATTGACCGTACCAAATAATAATAACAACAAACATAAAAACATAGCAGTAATAAACATTTCTGTGACTCTGCCCCCACCCCCTTAGAAAAAATCCTGCGAGCGCCCTTGATAGAACAACATATCTTGTGGAACAAAGGCCAGCCAAGGGATTGTTCGTTGGGTGACGAGCGGCCAGCGAGCGCATGGAGTCCCATCGCCGCTATTTTCCGGGTTTCAAGGCAGATGTCCAGTCGTGTTGCTTTCAAGTAACTGCCCAATTGTCCTCATGTTGCTGGATCAACATATACATTTTTGGAGCTTCTTCCGGAGATCGAACCCGGGACAGCTTGCACCAAAGGTGAAAGCGGTAATCACACGGCTATGTTACTCTTCACTCCCAAATAATACGATTCTTAATTTCGAATTTCTAAATTTATTTCTAAAAATACACAACGTTGCTCACATGCTCAAAATTCTATCTTTTCTGGAAGTTTCATGATGCAAGCATAGGTGTGCGCATGGTGTGCAAAGGTGGGGCAATTGCCCCTAACGTGGACGTCCGCAATTTTTTTCAGGGAGGGACAAGGAAGGTAGTTTTCCAGAGGGGTAAACGAGGTATATTGTCCTCATTATAATGTTGCCTCATCAAAAAACCACTATTTGAGTTTGAAATTATATTGTTCGTGCATCCCCATTATAATAATAAATTTAAATTACTATCATTGAAATCAAATAGTGTGTACCAAAAATGCAATTTTGTAGGTTTGTAGCTTTACTTGTTTAAACCTATTCCATTGTTCTGCAGTAAACAGAATTTCATCAGTGGTTGACTGCCTTTTCTTTGGGAAGTTCTCTTGTTGACTTATAGCCAGATATAAAACCTTGCATTCTGCATTTTTTTTCTTTTTTTTTCTTTCTTGTTTTGCCTTTTGCCTATCCGGATTAAGCGAAGTCCGGCTTATCGGGGTTCAAGGTTTTACTGTATTACATGGTATTTGTTTTCATTTTCTTAACTTGACATTCACGCACTATCATGGGCAGCCACTTTATTTGGAATCTAAGTATGCATATGGGATTGAGGGGCTTCCAATGAACGTCACGATGTTTACACCGTATAAAAGACGCCTCATTTACATATGTATATATTTTTATACAGTGTGATTGGGATTTTTATTAGTAGTAAAACCACTGAGCGTATTAATATTTTCGCTTTGGGGGGGGATTACACACTAGCTTATTTGTAATTTCACTTCGGAGGGTCGATTTTTTTGGAGATATGAAAATTTGAATATGTTACTGGCCAGTAGAATAAACTAAGAGGGAACAAATTCTTTGTGTGGGGGGGGGGATACCCAGCATTTCACCCGTTAATTCGCACACTCAGTAAAACCATTTCTTGTTTACAGTAATGCTACTTTCATGCTTACAAAATTCTTTTATGTACTATTTATAACTGCGTGTCAATGGCGGCGATTGGGATTTAGAACCGGGGTGTGCAAGTTGCCAAAACTTGGGGGGGGGGGGTAGGATAGTTTATTTCCCTTTTGAAGATAATGTTTAGCATAGTACGGAGGCAAAAGTGTAAAGAAGTTGGGGGGGCAAATGCCCCCCACGTCCCCCGAATCGCTGCCACTGCTACGTGTAATCTCTTTTTGCATCCACACATTCAATGTTAATAATTATATACGAACAGTGTATAATATAGATAACGAAACGAGATAGTAATAGATGGTAACAATACTATAATATGTGAAAAAAAGAAGAAAATGACCTGCTTAAAATGCTCCTGGCCGCTTTACAATGAATTGTTTCGGATTGTGTGATTTTTTTATGTATGGATGCTAGCCGAGAGTTGACGTCCACTTTGTATATGGATATCGTTTCTAGAAATGAAGGAGTGTATACTATAAAAATGGAGGAGGGTAGTTAGCAGGTACGTTACTACGTCAGGAGTCCCGAGTTCTTGGCATGGATGTTCTTCGTGAATACACCTTTATCAATTTCATCATATTATCACACATCCTCATCGTTGCGATTAGCAAAAGTGGCAGAAAAGTTGAGTAAAATAAACCAAATCAATCAATAAATCAATCAGACGTAAAAATAACCATAGTTGCGGATCAGAGTGTACATGTCAAAAATATAATTATTCTGGGATCGGAGTGAGGGGAGGAGTAGAACCCGACTCCGCTCCGAAACCCTGATTTTTTACGCACAATATCTCAGTAAAAATTGAACGACCCTCGTATATATGGTAGCGATTCAGTTCTGGTGGTGGTGGTGGGGGGGGGGGAATCAGCTGCTGCGTCGTATTTGCCTATTCATGTAAGTAATTAAAACTGTTCATTACTCGGATATTGTTACCTGACTCATACTGTTGAGGTTTCAAGCATACACATACGACCACATACGATTATGTCTCAAGTGCCAAGAGGTCGATTTCGGGAGGTGAATTATTCATTCCTTACTATACGGGGCGAACAGAAAGTCTTTCCCTGATTTCAAACAATTATTACACACTATTACAATTAATACTACATGTAGAAGCATTTTTTTTTGTGAATGACACCAAAACTCAAAACCTTTTATTAGTTAGGCACAGGAAGATTATGTTTTCGAAATGTTATCCAAAATCACAAGTTTGTTGTTTTGTTCATAAACTTCAGCATGGGTGCACCATTTGTTGCACGGAGAATGTCTATAATCTGTTCCTGTAATCTCTGGAGCTAGCGAACGAGAGCAAGTCTCTTGGGAAGTAGTGCCTAGGGAGGGCTCGACCAATAAACAAGCGAGAGGGAAACGGGATTGCGTGGAGGCGAAAAGCGACTGCAGCTACCAGCCTTTGCAGTAGCGTGTACACTCGCTCCGCCCACTCGTTTTCTTCCCTTTTCTACCGTTGTGCACTTGATAGAGTTTAACGACGTGTTGATTACCGAGGACAGCATTGGAAGATGATTCTTACTGCATCTATAGTCCCGTCACTCACGGCAAGCCTACCTGTCCTGGGCATTCCTCTGTAAAACTTCCCATCTCCTTAAACTTTCCATAGCATGCCTTGGTGCTTTTAACATATTCCGTTCTGAACTGCCTTTTAACTATCACCGGTAATTTACTTTCTTGGTATAGTTGAAGTCTTGATTCAAACCCTAGTTCCATATTTTTGGCCCCGTATAGTTCGCTGATCTCTTAGACTCTTTCTGCACTTGCACATCTACTCCGGTGCAACACTAACTCGACTACTTCGTTGATTTGGCGCCAAGTAGTGTATTTGGTGTATGCATCGTTTACACTACGTTCTGGGGGGGGGGGGGCGTAACATGTTGTGTATGGTCATGTGGTGCTTGCTAACTAATCAAATAAACGATTAAAGTAAGAGACAGGCATTTGTTGAACATTGTGAACTCGAACACCGGTATTCGTCTGCTTGGATGAACGTAATTTCCTTGCACCTGCCTGACACCGGGACGGGGCCTTTGACACAGCTCTAGCCTTTAAACAGCCAATGGGTCATATGTGACAGATAGAAAGTATAGGCGAAAACAGCCAATGGGTCATATATGACCCACGGTGCCAATTACAACATTCACCTGCTTTTATTACCTTCATACTTGTATGTGAGGTTGTAAACGCTGACAGATGTTGAGATAAGACTTTGAAATGTCTCCCTCCTTTCTCAAATATGCATATTAGCCATTTTTGCCAAAATGCAGGATTGTACATATTGCGTCATATAATATAACGTCGTTCGGAAAGTAAGTTCCATCATGCAATAAAATGAAAAATATAAATAGTAATATCACGACCTTTATAGGGATGAGAATATATACATGGTACAACATTCACACATAATCGCCATAAGAATTCAAGCACGCATCATAGTGAGATACCAAGTTCGTTATACCTCTATCATAGAACGTTTCCGCCTGAATGGAGAACCATTGGGAAACTGCACGTTTCAGTTCTTCGTCAGTACCATAATATTTTCCAGCAAGGAATGCCTTAAGGTGGAGGAACAAATAAAAATCAGAAGGGGCAAGATCAGGACTGTGGGGTGTGTGTGGTAGTTTTTCCCAATGGAAGGTCGTCAGGTGTTCCTGAGTTGCATTTGCCACATGCGGACGAGCATTGTCGTGGAGGAGAATGACACCCCGACTGAGCATGCCACGTCGTTTGTTTGGGATTGCACGATGCAGGTTTTGAAGTGTCACACAATAGGTTTCGGCATTGATGTGCTGTCCACGCTCCATAAATTCCACAAGCAATACTCCATGCCTATCCCAAAACACAGTGCACATGATTTTTTTGTTTGTAAGCTTTGGTTTTGGTTGCGTTTTCCGCGGTGACGCGGAGTGCCTCCACTCCATGGTGCTTCGTTTCTGGTCTGGAGTTTCATGCAAAACCCATGTCTCGTCTCCAGTCACAATCCGATCCAACAACTCTTCCCCCTTCTCACTATACCGTTTCAAAACCTCTAATGCACTTCCCATTCTTTCCTTTTTGGCATTTTCGGAGAGCTGGTGAGGGACCCAACGGTTACAAAATTTGCGAAATTTCAAATTCACTGTCATAATTTCATACAGCACAGTTCTGGAGATTTGTGGAAACTCTAATGACAGCTCAGACACAGTGAATCGTCTGTTCTCCCTAATCTGCTCTTCCACTAAACAAACGAAATTGGGATTCACAACAGACGGTCGACCACTTCGTCCTGCATCATGAACACTAACCCGTCCACCACGAAACTGTCTCACCCATCTTCTTACCATTGAAGCACTCATTATTCCTTCTCCATACACCTCACAAATCTGACGGTGGATCTCCGCAGCTGGAACATTACGTGCATCCAGAAAACGGATCACGGATCGCACCTCACACGTGGCGGGAGTTTGGATTGTCTGAAACATAACAACAACGCACTACGCACTACTATCCTGACCAACCTGCCTCAAACTTACGCCTGCACTTCATCAAGGTTGTGGCTACACAAGGCGCATGCGCATTCACACTGCCCCGCTTGCAGCGCCACGGTATTCATCAGTGGAACTTACTTTACGAACGACGTAATATTTCAGCCTGTATAAGGACTAGGGACTTGAAACAAGTTTCACTTTGTTGCAAAAGGTCTATTCTTTGAAAACAATGCAAAAGTTTGCGCCATTTGTCCAAAATAACGGGAGAAGAGTGGACGAACACCAGATTTTTTTCATTGAAATTTGGGGACTTGGCCCCTCCCAACCCCGTTGTCCTCACTTGGGCTTTCTGAATTGTTCACGGTCGAGTGCTCCGATGTTCTTTCTTTCAAACAAAAGTTATCCGAAATAGATTGCTCAAATAGTCTCAGAGATATAACATTTTTCTGAAATAGTAAGTGTAAAAATTTAAAAATCGCGCGCAAAGGCCGTGGCGAGAGAGGGGTTACTTTCGAAAACCGGCTCGGCTGTTTAAAGGTTAGGGGACGCGTATCTGTTTTCGATACCGCGCCTGTTTTTTTCTGAGGAGCGCTGTTGTTACATTGGCCTGCAGTGTTCCGCAACCTCAACCGCAACCGCAACCTCAAGTCAAGAAATCTCTATAAAACCTGAATTGGAAACATCTGATTTACTCCACGTGGAATTGACAAGAGCTGTCAGTTGGTGGGAAAAGTTTTAGGGAAGGATATACTGGGCTCCAGGCGGACGTGACGGGTGGTTCTTTAACGCTGTAACAGAGGAGACTGGTCCTTCGGAACTTTCTTTGAAGTAAAGTGGCGTTCGAATGAGGACTTCAACTTTACCACAGAACACACTGTGCTTTCTCCTTTATTCTCGACATGTTACAACAGATGATTGCAGGGTCACACTTACAACGCCGCAAGAGAAAACTCCTCGATTCTTCATAACATTCGCCTTTTCATCTGTGTTTGAGACATAATTTTCTTAACCCGGGAATACTTTGCCCTCACCCAGATATAGAGTTCCATGCATATCACTTGGTACGGGGGCTGACATTCCACCACCAGAATCTACTTAATAGAGTAACGTAGTTTTAAATACTACGTCGGGATCGAACCAGAGACCCTAAGTTGTCTCTTGGGTGACGTAGCTATTTTTCAGTCATCTCCTGAAATGCGAGAGATCACGTTCAAAGGAATGGCAAGGAATTGATTTGAACTAGAACTGGGTTTTATACTCTCCACGACTGAATCGATATGGACATTGGTAGGAAAAGGATCTTCCTTTCCTCCCGTTTGTATGACGATTATTCCCACAGATTGTCCTTTCAATAATGGCAATTGTCACACATCCGACCTTGTTACGTTCCCCGGTTTAGTCTCAATGGATCTACTTACTTTTATTCCTCAACGGCGAGCCTGAGACTTATCAGCCTACTTTGAAGCCCTCAGGTAGTGGTCAAATAAGGATATGTTAACGTAAACCTTGCTAACTATCGCACACCAAAAATATATTTAGATGTCACTTAATGTTAATATATTACACTTGCACTCGTAATTAAACTCCTTATTACAAACAAAATTGTATTAAGATCATAATAGTTCTTGGCTACACAAATTAACACATTCACATTTCCAAAATCACTTCCATTATCCAGCCACATTTATAATATCTCTCACCTCACAACCCACAATCAAATGTTTTAGGTTAGTTCATAACCATAACAGACTACCCAATTGAACAAAACAAATTACGTCATCATAGACAATTACCATATTAAACATATTACACACTTAAAATGATACAATAAGTGGGTGCGTATCAAGCTCCTTGTCAGATTTCACTCCCCTCACTGCTCATTGTCCAAAAACTGTCCCTCGGCTCGCACGATCTCCTCACCATCCACATTCATCGACCTCCCCCACCTAACGTTTGCGTAATTTCTTATTAAGCATTCCTTTGTCTGCTTCCTGTTAGGTTAAGGATAACAGCAGACCTGTCACTTTTACCCAACGCCTTGGGTACGATACGACAGTATATTTTTCCTTCCGTAACTACAGTACAAAGCGAATGGTGTTTTTATAAATAACAAATAATATGAAAAAATATATAAAGTTTTGTACCAAATGTATTAAAATCAAGATACTATGTACAGTGGGATCTATGAGTATTACCGTGCAAATTGTCCATCACCATGTTCGTGCACTTTATTTGCCCCAATAAGAGCTTCAAGAATTAAAAGAAAATTCGAAACAAGATGTTGACAACTTTTGCACCAGCATACACAAAAATCCATCGCTTAAAAGAACGTAGGATGTAAGAGAAAAATTAATGAAAATAGTCATGGAAAATTTGCACGGTAATACTCATGGATCCCACTGTACACCTCGGTAACGAAGTTGTAATTTACTTTGAAGTATTCTGAACACACAAAATCTGTTGAACTAGTACGTTTTCGTGTTATTTGTTTAGCTGTTCTCAGTTCTTTGAAATGTTGCTCATGTATTCATATATTTATAAATTAGTGTATCAAATGACATGTGCATATAAATAAATATTTTGATACACATCTCATTTGTCATTTATTTTATTTTGATTCAGAGATCTGTGGTTGCTGTTACTATGAAAAAGTATTATTATGAATAAAATGTAATGATATGTAAATGTTGTTGACAGCATGGAAAGGGGAGTTCTTTAGTAAAAATAGTACATTGTTTGAAGTAAGAACAAGAGTGTTAGGGCGGATCTCGGTAGCTGAGTGGTTAGCACATCACACTACGACGCTAGGGATCCCGGATTCGAAACCCGACCTGGGAACGCGTGTTCTTTGTGAGTGTTCCTTCATCGTATCATCACTCAGCCATTTCTTCGCAATTAGCCTAAAGTGGCAGAAAAGCGAAGTAAAATTAACAATATCAACCAATCAATCAACCAACCAAGACCATGCTAAGTACTGTAGTTGTTTGAATTGTTGTTTTCAGTCCACTTTATGCACGGATAGGATGTTCGGGACTGAACCTTCAGTTCATAGTGGGACCCAAGCCATTGTGCAATATGCTTCCACCGGGTATCAAAGGGAACCACGATCGTATGAGCATTTACGGATAATTCAAAAGTTCAGCGTGAAACACGTGCAACTTTAAGGCAAGTACTTCAGGGTTCGATTCCATGCAGGGAGTCTGGTCCCATTTGAAACTCTAGTACCGAGTAGTTTCCAGTATCACTGGAAATTTCTAGTAGTATTACTGTGCAAATTGTCCATGACAATTTTCATTATTTTTTCTCTTACATCCTAAAATGTGTTTTTCTGCTACTTTTGGCTATTTTTCCCCTTTTTTTCATTCTTTCATTGTTATGCCATCTATTGTTGTAGTTAACGCCAACAATTACACATCCGCTAAAATTCTTGTAGCTGTTCTCTCGAATGGTATCGGTATAAATTTCGTAATATACATAATTAAAGTTTTGTGGTCGTTTATAATCGCGGAATATTTTTAGGGGCACGCTGTATATCTTGTCAACTTCTGCAAGAGATTTTCGATTTCAAACCCGTCACTCTTGCAACCTGCACATCATAATCTCTTATTTGAAAGTGTAAGGGAGATTTTGAAAAAATAAATATGCTGACCAAGGCAGTAATTTATTTTATTAAAAACATAAACTAAACGTAACGTTTCAACCTTCTAGCAAGGTCTTCTTCAGACTTTGTATCAAGTACAAAAGTAACAAGATACAAAAACAGGGCATTATACAGGGTGATTCTAAAGGTAGGGTACAAACGAAAACCACAGATACCTCCCATGAAATAGAGACGAAAGTCCGCCTTCCACTTTGCCGAGAGATGCCTCCGTGAGGAACTAGACAACGACGAAAACGTGTGAAAATGAACTTCGCACCGCTGGACAGCCAGTACCAGTGAAGATAGAAAGGCGGAACAAAAGAAGTCAAAAGGAACACCAAAGTCGCCAGGCGGCAGCTGCGCAACGCATGCGCATGGGGTTCCACAAAGGAAATAGGAGTGTCCCGCAAGACAAGTGAAGGGAAAGGGTAGCGATCGACAACGGTAGGGACAAAAGAAGCCATGAAGCATGAAGTAACAATTGCACAGCGGGAAACAAACACCATGACTGAAGCAGTGCAGTCGAGAAAAGTAGTGCGGGGTTGCAGAACCACGGGAGGACCACGTAGGACGAAGAAACACACCGAGAATGCAAGCAAAGTGGCCCGTGACACTCGACAGGCAACAGACGCGTACATGTTTCGGGGCAGAAATGGCGGCGCTGGCGGTGCAGCGCATGGGGAGTCCCCAAACACAGTGGGGAGACACCGCAGCAAGAACAAAGCATGGTGCAACAAAAGAGAAAGAGGACCGGACGGGGAATGGTACCTGCCAAGGACACAACAAACAAATGCGGGACGTGGGATTCCCCGTAGCAGCACCGAGGGGATGTCACACAGAGGTCGTGAGCCAGTAGGACAAACACAGCAACTACGGGCACACGAGGTTTATTGCTAATGAAAGGTGCAGCCCGATCACCAGGTCCACCGTCCCCAGACCTGACGCGGCTGCTTGCTTCCGAGCCCAACCCCAGCCGAACAACTCGAGTCCCTCCTTGGCCGCAGCCTTCCGCTCCGAAACCAACCGTGGCCTCACACCTCCGCAGCCGCACACGCCGCGTGTGTGTGAGACCGGGCCGAGCGAGGCTGTACAGATAAACTGCGTGGGACAGCCGTGGAATGAAACTACGTGGGGGTATGCACGTCTGTTCAACTGCTGGGTCACCCCACATTGGTGTACACAAACACCACACGATCGTACGTAGTGCTCCCCGTCGGCTCGAGCAAGACGGACGAAGTACGTGTTGTGTGTGAATGGGGCAAGAATGAAGGACGCTACATGTGTTCCACGATGACAAGCCCCCAGAGTACATGGCCCCACCTGACGACAGTGATCAGGTAGTGAAGAGCACAGGCACGGGTGGCTTGGGAACGTCAGCTGATTGTACCACAGCGCCGTGCGGACGTGTGGGCTGATTGGAAGTGCAGCGTCAGGGAGCGTGTCAGTGAAAGAGCCGGTGCGGTGGTGGTGTGCTTGACGTACGACAGTTGAGTACGTTGTTTCGAAGCCGTTATCACCAGTGTGTGTGTGTGTGCCACCTGTGCACTGGAGTACAGTATTCCACAATTGGCACTGTCGTCACCGTACCATGGAACGCTACACATTTGTAGAACTGAGGGACATGCATTTTGTCTACGGCCTTGCAGATGGCAATGGTCGAGCTGCTGCACGCCTATCGCGAACGGTATCCGGACAGGCGACACCCCTTCAGCAGGTTGTTTTCGAACGTGCACCGTACCCTTAGTGAATCGGGTGTGTTACGTGCAGGCCATCGTGTCGGTCAGCCAAGACATGTGCGCACCGCGGCGGTCGAGGAGGACGTACTTGCTCGCGTGGACGACACACCGTCTACTAACACCCTTAGCATTGCACGTGCAGTGGGAGTATCACAGTCGACAGTGTGGCGTGTCTTTCATGATGATCTGCTGAATCACTATCATCCACAGCGAGTCCGCGCGTTGCTGGCTGGGGATTACCCACGACGTGTGGAATTCTGTCAACGACTGTTACAGTTTTGTACCGACGATCCCCGTTTTTTGCGCCACGTGCTTTTCACGGACGGGGCATCATTCACCCGTGAGGGCATCTTCAATTGCCGAAACAGCCATGTGTGGGATTATGAACATCCACATGCAGCAGTCGAGGTGCACCATCAGACCCAGTTTGCAGTGAATATCTGGGCAGGTATCATCGATGAACAGATTGTCGATCCATACCTGCTGCCACCACGTTTAAATGGCCGCCTCTATCGCACCTTTCTTGCATCAGTCCTTCCAGAGCTGCTAGAAGATGTACCCCTCAACGTGTGACATCGCATGTGGTTTCAATTGGATGGAGCGCCTGCACATTTTGATGGCACAGTGCGAACCCTTTTGCCCCGTACCTACCCACAGCGCTGGATCGGCAGAGCGGGCCCCGTCCTCTGGCCCGCCCGTTCGCCTGACCTCACACCAATGGATTTCTTCTTGTGGGGCCATGAAAACACTCGTCTACGAGACCCCGGTGCCTGACAAGGAAACATTGGTAGCGCGGATACTTGCAGCATCGGCCGAGGTGTGTACTATGCCAGGGATTTTTGACAGGCTTCGCCAGAATTTCCTGTACCGCTGCAATGCCTGCATTGAATGTGGCGGTCGTCAACTTTTGTAACAACGTCAGTCCGGGGTACGACTACGTACTACGTACTATTCCTATCTGTAAGTGCACCTTTGCGTGGCAATAAACCTCCAGTGCCCGTAGTTGCTGTGTTTGTCCTGCTGGCTCATGACCTCTGTGTGCCATCCCCTCGGTGCTGCTACGGGGAATCCCACGTCCCGCATTTGTTTGTTGTGTCCTTGGCAGGTACCATTCCCCGTCCGGTCCTCTTTCTCTTTTGTTGCACCATGCTTTGTTCTTGCTGCGGTGTCTCCCCACTGTGTTTGGGGACTCCCCATGCGCTGCACCGCCAGCGCCGCCATTTCTGCCCCGAAACATGTACGCGTCTGTTGCCTGTCGAGTGTCACGGGCCACTTTGCTTGCATTCTCGGTGTGTTTCTTCGTCCTACGTGGTCCTCCCGTGGTTCTGCAACCCCGCACTACTTTTCTCGACTGCACTGCTTCAGTCATGGTGTTTGTTTCCCGCTGTGCAATTGTTACTTCATGCTTCATGGCTTCTTTTGTCCCTACCGTTGTCGATCGCTACCCTTTCCCTTCACTTGTCTTGCGGGACACTCCTATTTCCTTTGTGGAACCCCATGCGCATGCGTTGCGCAGCTGCCGCCTGGCGACTTTGGTGTTCCTTTTGACTTCTTTTGTTCCGCCTTTCTATCTTCACTGGTACTGGCTGTCCAGCGGTGCGAAGTTCATTTTCACACGTTTTCGGCGTTGTCTAGCTCCTCACGGAGGCATCTCTCGGCAAAGTGGAAGGGGAACTTTCGTCTCTATTTCATGGGAGGTATCTGTGGTTTTCGTTTGTACCCTACCTTTAGAATCACCCTGTATATACACACAACATTACTCCCTCCAGACTATTAGAAAGTTGTTCTGGAACTTTCTAGCAGGTGGCTTTCACTTGTGAACTGTACTTTCACCTAAAAGGCTAAACAAATTGACTTCCATATAGAATGTGGTTGGACTTTTAATCTCACGCTCTTTTTCCTTCATTTTCTTCCTTCTCTCCTCTTTCTCTCTTGTCCTTTCCACTCTTTCTAACACCTTCTTCCATTCTTTGTTTAACTTCAGTCCCACATTCCAGTTCATTGTGTCTTCTTCACCTTTCTTCTCTATTTCCTTGGCCTCCTTCCATTTTCTCACTAGCATTCTCTTCTCCCTCCCTATCTGCTTAGCCTCATCCCACTCTATGTCATGTCCTGTTTCTCTCGTGTGTTTAAATATCTCATTTCTCTCTCTCTTAAGTCGTACATCATCCCTATGTTGTTTCAACCTGTCTTTCAGCCTCTTTTTCGTTTCTCCTATGTACACACTCTGACATTCTTTACATTTCACTTCGTAGATAATCCCTTCCTTTTCTTCTTCTCTGTTTTCCTTTTTCTTATTTGCATTCTTCGCTATTCTTAAGATGCTTCTCCCTCCCTTACTGTAAGTTTTAATGCCCGCTTTCCTAAGCACTTTGCATATCTTTTCTGTGGTCTTCCCCATACTCCTTATTCCAAACCTTCTCTCTTTTTCTTTCTCTTCCTCTTTTTCTTTCTCTTCCAATTCTCCCCTTCCTCTTCTATTCCTTCTTCTGTAAGAAGTAAGAATTTCACCCAAAGAGTGCAGCCTTATGTGGCCTGTGGTGGAGCTAAGGTGAGAAATGCTGTTGATTGGTTAGTTCCCTAAGTGGCAAGTGCCCCGTGTCGCATTTGTGTGAAATCTCCATATCATTTTACTTCGCACTGTAATGTGAAACAGAGAGCTTGGAACTCGTGACTGATTCTGTCTATTGCCATGATCATTTCACATAGTTTATCGCAAACTGTAACACTGGTCTACATATGAATTTTTTTTCTGCTGACTTATATATTGTAACTGATTCTATATAATTTGAGGTCGCTGATTCCAAATATGTAGTCAGAAAAAGTGTATCACGTCACAATTTTTCACAAATCACATTTGAAAATTTTCACAATATTATAATACTGGGCTAAACTCCAACAATTTTCCATATAGATATCTGCACATAATGAAATTATAGGACTATACATAGGTGGCGTAGCTGAAAACAGGTATTAAGTTACATTGTTTCACAAGTCACATTTCAAAATTTTCAGAAAATTATATCCGGCTACATTCCAACAGCACTTGCAAAGAGAATGCGACGTAGTCAGATGTCCATGCAGAGTATCACGTCACGTTGTTTAACAAACATATTTTTCTATTTTCTCAATAGGGAGTTCTTAATGGACAAAAAGTTTAGGCAATTCCGGCAAATTGATCAATTTGTTTCACGAGCACATACAGTCAACACCTGATGCCTGTACTTATGCTAAACTTAACATACACCACAGAATAGCACAACATGCATACCTACTTAGGCAAAAATTTTCGTTTCCTTGATTTTCTGGAGTAGGTGGCCTCAGAAACGTCACGCTGCAAGCACCAGCAATAGTCGGCCATCATGTTTTCATTCCATCTCATCCTGATATCGGTGCTCCATGGTTTTTATGTCTTGGTGGAAGCGTTCGCCCTGTCTTCACTTACGGCACCAAGATTGGACGGAAATACATAAGTGGCTGTTCAGGAAGTGAAGCTTGACACTAATATTTACTCCTAACTTTTGAAACGTCACCAACAAATTTTCAACTAGAACCTCGTAGTTGTGCGCCCTGAAGTTTCCAAGAAAGTTTGTAATGACATCAGAAAAGGCACACCATGCATCTTTCTCTGTGCGGTTCATTGTTTGTAAGAATTCTTCATCTTTCATTAGCATCCTTATCTGAGGACCATCAAAAATAACTGCTTTTACTTTTTCATGCGTCAATGCAAGAAATTTTGAGCAAACTTTTTTAAAGCAAGCCCCATTCTTATCCAGAGCTTTTACATACTGCTTCATTAATCCCAACTTAATGTGCAGTGGAGGAAGTAACACTTTCTTAGGATCAACAAGCGGCTTGTTCTGGAAGTTTTTCGTCTTGACTTCAAAGCTTTTCCTGGCAGGCCACAGTCTTCGTACCCAATGTCCGTTCCTTGCTCGACTGTCCCATAAACACAAAAAGCATGGATATTTCGTGAAACCTGCTTGTTGACCAAGTAACATTGAAATGACCTTGAGATCTCCGCACACAAGCCAACTGTCATTTGCATACTTTATCTTTCGAAGCAGTTCTTTCATTGTTTCGTAGCTTTCCTTCAAATGTAGGGAGTGGCCAACAGGAATGGATGCTAACTTATTGCCATTATGCAGCAACACACACTTCAAACTCCTCATCGAGCTATCAATAAAAAGCCTCCATTCTTCTGCATTATACGATAATCCCATAGCTTCAATTAGTCCCTTCACATCTGTACAATAGACAAGTTCTTCGTCCCTTTGAAAATATCTTAATACATGCTCTCTCTGTCCCGATACATGAAGATTGTTCCAGACACTAACATATTTCTTTCCTTTAGTCTACACAGGTCCTGCATACTTTATGAGGTCCCCAGGATTTATCTTGGTCACCCAATTTAATTCCGAAATATGCATTATATGTTTTCCTTACAAAGTCAGTAATATTTGTCCTTTGTTTTGGGGTTACCAATGTTCGAATAACTGATTGAAATAATATTCATTATAATATTCCATGTGCTGCCATCTTGTGACCTCTTTACGGACTACGTTGTTTCATTACTCTAAATATACATCCCTAATATTAGATAATTTTCTATTTTCCTCCGAAACCTGACGTGATAGAAAAAAAAGGATTTCGGTTTTGGATTTACCACCCTCGAATTACTAAAGAACAACCATCAGCCTCCAGTCAGCAAAATGGACGTAGACCAGTGTAATCGTTAAACACGCTGTAGTGAGTTTAACTTTGGTTGCTGAAGAAAATATTAAAATTCTGATTCATTCAAAATTTTGATCTTAGTGACGTTTTTCTTGCTGAATGTGCCAGCCTATGGTTACTAGGGTGCGGATTTATAGGCACTAAAACCTCTCAAATAGGCACCAAATATGATGAAAATAGGTACTAATATAGGCACTTAAAAAGGCACCCGAAAATCAAAAGTGCACTAAAATTGGTTAAAATCTCGATCCTTAAAAAACTGACACTCTTTCGTGAACCTTTATTTTATATGTTTCGTATTTAATGTTGTTTTTCCGCCATTTTATCAAATCGCGACGATGAGGATGGAGGACGATAAAATGAAATTGATGAAAGGGAACTGACGAAGAGACATCCCTTCCCAGCTCAGGATGAGCAAGCGGAACCTTCAATGTACTGATTGGCTTCTACAAGTTTTCAGCTGAATAAAAAAGTACGGGGTTGGTTAGAATCGATTTTTCCAAGCATGACTCACCAACCAGTTGTACAGTGTCGTTACCCTGATTGAGGGACATTTTAAATCTACGAAGATCTGACATCCCCTGCGACCCTAAAATCTGGTGAAGACCAGGTTTTAGTCAGTTCAGTATTAACAAAGACATACATTTCTCAATGTAGGGACATTCAAAAGTGCGTTAAAAAGCTGAAGTATGCAAAAATTGAAGAATAGGCATTTTAAGGCACGATTAAGCAAAATAGGCGCTACCGCTCAAATCCGCACCCTAATGATTGCTGATCAACACAGAAAATTCGAATACAGGTTGTCTTGCTTCGACAACACTAATCCCAACCGCCAGCCAGTCATTTATTCTATAAGAGGAACTCAAATAAACACTAAAGTTATAAAGATTAGTGTTTACCAGTGGCACTTCACGGTGCAGAACCTAAATTTATAAATAAAAGCAGAATTTAAAATAGTAAAATGTGATAAGAGGATATTTCTAAAAAAATTCCTCCCCTGTTCCACACATTCAGGATCTCGACCATTATGCAGGTGATGTGATGAACACCATCCTCCTGTCGTCTTCATTCCTAATGGTTGCCTCTTGTTACCCACTTTATAAGACATGGTCTGAAAATTTTCCATTTATCCCGAGAATCAAACCCGGATATTCCGCCTGGCAGTCAAGACACCTTACCGGCTGGATTACCGCTGCTTGTTAATTGACAAAATGCTTATAAAATAAAACCTTATTTTCAACACATGACAATTTATTTGACAAACTGCCTGAAGATACAACAGTGGGAAATATGCTTAAACAAAAGTCATAAACTTCTTTAAACACAATTGTCAAGTTTGATATATTGGATATCCTCCGTCGAAAATCGTAGGTGATAAAAATAGGTTAGAACTTCATATTTTCGGTCTCCACGTGGCTCTTGCAACCTTCATGGTTCAGGGCCGGATTAAGACGAAATTCGGCCCGATGCTTGAAATCGTCGGTGAACAATAAACACAACGACGTTATAGTTACGTCACAGCGGAAAGAATAATAGTAACTGTATAATAAGTAACGCTGTCTATAGGTGTCCGAAATTGGGGCTCCAAATTTCGTTCTAAGATTTATTTTCAGGTTAATATAGCAAAAGAGAACTGTTCAGCTTTCGGAAAATTCCCGTCTGTTTCAGGAATGGGCCTAATGCTGCAGCATCAATAGCACCCACCTAAATCCGGCCCTGGGTAGAGTTCGATAAGTGTTGCCGATTCCTGTGTGACAAAACTTGACGCAGTCATCAACTACAAATCTGCAGAGAAGAAAAACAGTCACCATTATCCATCCTACAACACATATATTAACTTATGAACAATACATCAGAACTACATAGCCTTACGTAAGTAATCCCTACATTTGTTTCTGGTTGCAGGTACTGAATTCTTGAGAAAGAACCAAAGAGTTTCCATCACATCTTTCGGATCTCACATCAGGCTTTAAGTCCAGGTTTGATTGAGTGATTGGCTTTGGTCTGGATTATTTTACTGCTTCGCTAGGGGCTGCGTCAGGGTAGCTTTCGCACACCCTAATTTTCTTCCACACCCCCTATTCAAAACCTATATTGAAAATATTACGGTGCCATATGTCGTATTCACATTGAGCGGCCGAATGTTAGGTTTTGTAGTATAGTCGACGCGCTAGCTACGTTAACGTGCGGCTAGCTTTGAAGTCGACGGAGGACGCCCACCAGCTACAACAATACATTCACCGCACGGTTGAGACTCCACGTGGACTAGACGAGCGTAATGACAGCTGCGCCCATTGGCTCAAGGACTCCACGTGGAGTAGACGAGCAGAATGACAGCGGCGCCCATTGGCTGAAGGTTGAGTGTGATTGGACGAAAACAACTCGCACGCTGTTTATTTCCACCCACGTTCGTGGCGGCAGCTCGCTTCAGATCTTACATGTTAACCAAGTAAACACGTCAACTACAAGACCGCTGTTATTGTATACAACAGCCAAGCATTGAAAGAGAAGCCGCCTATATTGTCGGCAGTCTCTTTAAAGATCAGAGACCGTTGTCTTTTCTTTCATTAGTATTGTTGTTAAGAATTGTTTTTTCCTTTGTTTTAAGCGGCCTATATGTATTAAAGAAAGTTTGAATACGTACACAATTTAGTGTTAACATGTTGCATATGTATTTTATTATTTTTTACGTCGCTCCATGTTGCATATGTGTAAAACTTCTGGCATCGTAGCGCTATGTGAAATTCACGATTCCACGGAGCTCTGCAGGCCAAGGTTGGATTTCTCCAAATGTACATAAAGCAGATTGAAACTTTGTATTTTCCTCTCTGCACTCGACAATTTGTATATACGAGCATCAAAATAACAATGACGTAGATCCAATACGATGATTACCAGTAAGTACATTTAAATTATTTTTTTTTAGATCTTACTTCTCTCATTAGATTGATTATGTTTTAAGTCCACTTTATGCACAGTAAGGCTAATCGGGACTGGACCTACAGCTTAAAGTGGGATCCAAACCAGTATGTGCCTCCACCCTTGAATCGAACCCGAAACCCCTTAATTACAAGGCGACGACGCTACCACTGCGCCATCGGGGAGGTCCTTCTCTCATTAGAACCATACTTATAATCCAAGAGTTAAACGTGTTTTTTTTTATATATATATTTTTTAAACACGATAGTTTTGTGCTTTAATTTTTCTCAGCAGATGATGCTCAATAGCTTCTTTAACATCATTTCGTATTTTGGATCAATTTAACAAAATTTAAACTTACTGGAAATATTTTCAATGAGAGAAATTTACCTCTTGTTGTTTTAAAGGGTTGCTTAATAATAAAAAAAGAGCATTTGTAATTTCTTCTTTGTTCACATGGTTCGAAAGTGGACATACTGTATTAAAAATTTGCAGCACTAAAATATAAGATTATGATTATGTTATCATTTGAATTTTTAGAGGGGATAATGATGTTTTTTCTCACAGCCAGCAAGACACTCAAATATGTTATATTATCAACAGTAAGACCGAGAAGTCATTCAAGTCGTGTTTGATACGTATCAAGAAAGAAGTGTCGCTAGTGAGTAGTGTCGAGTGGAGGAACTCTTACTTCCTGAGGTCGTTGGTTGTCGTGCTGGTGCAACGGTCGGTTAATGATGAATGATGATTCTGTAGATTGGTGGTGGCTTCCTCTTGCTGCTGTCGCGGTAAGATAAAGGTGTCAGGTATATTCCGGAGATTATAACTATTGCTGACTTGTAGAACAGAAGTGAATCAGGACATCTGGGTATGATGAATGGAGCCAGTCAGTTGGCGGAAGCAGACGAGATCGGTTGATGTGTAGTTCAGCTGTTAGTCAGGATGGGCGATGAACATGGCGATGTGGGTCTTCCTGGCAGATGTTGTTGGCGCCATAGACGTGCGCAGACCTTCTGATTACGGGAAGGGGGGGGGGTGCGTCCCATTTTGTTTTTGCCACATATCATGGAAACCATCAACCCAAAATAATTGGTACCAAAGCCTGAATATTATGTTATGTACTTATTTAGTATGCCTCCTCTCATACCAAGAAAAAAATGACTTTGTTGTGAAAATCCTATTTTTTGGAAGAGACGTAATTTTCAATATTGGAAAAGAATGTTTCCAAAGTGTGCCCACTTCAATTTATAACAATTAAAATCAGTAATAGCATAAAAAATGGTGATTTAAGCTGAAATACAATACATGGAAGGCGATGGAATAAAATGGAAAGTTTTCTGAAAGTTTAACCGGTTGTAATACAATATTTCTTCAACATTGTCGTTTTCTTTCGTAATCTATGCGACCCCGAAAACTATGGATTCCGCATTGATATTGGTCGTTTTCGATTATTTTCACATGTCACCCCTTCCCACTCCCATCCCTAGGAGTGTCTTACCCCCACAGTATTTATTTCCAGGTTGCAAGTGATACGTGTGCCAAGTTTGGTTGAAATTGCTCCACGCGTTCGAGAGTTATGCCGGAACAAACATTCATACATCCATTTTTATATACAAATAGATTACAGGTAACTCAATCTTCGCAGGGATTTGTGTTAAGCAAATTTGTTTTTTCTCAGAAGATGGTGCTCAATAGCTTCTTTTATATTATTTTGTATTTTGGATCAATTTATCAAAATTTAAATTTATTGGAAATATTTTCGAGGAGAGAAATTTGCCTGTCGTTGTTTCAAAGGGTTGCTTAATAATAATAATAATAAAAAAAATCATTTGAAATTTCTTCTTTGTTCACAAGATTCTCTCGTGATTTGAAAGTGGATATACTGTATTAAAAATATGCAGTACTAAAGATAGATAATGTTTATGTCCTTTGTTGAAAATCTCTTAATAAATATTGTAGTTAGCACAATCGGCAGGTTTTTTATACAGAAAAATCGGTGTATTCTGTGAAGAAACCAACACATGACTCACGTTGATCGTACCTTGACTTGAGCAAAGCTTGATCGTCTCTGTGGATACCCCTAACCGTGAGCGGAGCGTTAGGGGACAGTGACCTGAGTGTTGCTTGAGCGTAGATGTGGAATCAAGCCTTACTGTAAGTTCTTGTCCACTTATGGCTCTTCAAGGCCTGGTTCTGGACAGTGTCTATGCGTTCGACTGCCGTATAGTAGGGCAGGTCGTACCATAGGAGTGGAATCGTGCAATGTGCCAAGTCCCGTGGATGTGAGGGGACAACAGCTAATTGAGTGTTAGAGACACAACATAGACATCGTCCTCCTCCGTTATAAATTGCCGCCTCGACTCAAGAAAGAAGCAGGGTTGTTGTTATTAACAATACGTCCAAGTAAAATATCCCACCTTTGCAGACAGCAGCAGTTTTTGGTGTCTGAATTTTTCATCACAAGAGATGCTCTTACATTAGTCGTTGTCTAGAATCAGAAATTGTTCTAGTTCTAATAGACGAACCAAATGGCACGTGTCATTATTCCACCGCATTTCACTAATAGTGAAGATGAGGATGAATGATGATGCGATGAAAGTGATCGAGGAATATTGAAAGAGGAACATGAACATCCATATCAGGCGTGTCTCGAAACCAGGACCTTCGAACAAGTGGTTTACTTTTTTCCTTTTGGTAAAAAATAAGCTACTTGGCTAGTCCACATGTACGGAACCTACAGAACACACTAAAGCCGGCAGCTGTTCCATATGGATGCTACACATTCTTGATGTTAGCAGTCAGGCATTTTCCAACATTTCGATTTTTGTAAAGCAGCGTAGCCAACCCCCAGTGATCTTTCGGAAACATGCAAGGAGGAAAATAATGTCCTGTATGAGGGACTGCCACAGTACTATACTCCAATGACAGTAGTAACGTCGTCGCCTTATAATGAAGGGGTCCCGGGTTCGATACCCGATGGAGACACAGGACACAGTGGTTCGGATCCCACTTTAAACTGTAGGTCTAGTCCCAATTAGCCTTTCTGTGACTTTAAAATAATTCAACATCCAACAATGACAGTGGAGCATGCAAACACAATGGGCAATATTTTCATAATACCTTTTCCTCACACGTATATTTCTGCTTTCACAATCTTGTTTCCTTGTCTAACAACCGGAGCTCCGTGGCCGACTGGTCACCACAGCGTGCTCCGACACCAGAGGTCCCTGGTTCGAATCGAGTACAACCAGAGTACATTTTTTTTTTGTTTTGGAAAAGCATAAAGATCTTGTACTGTTCAAGGATAAAGTGTTGTCAGACCGACGTTCAGTAGTCGAAGCTTTTGCACAGCATTTACAGTCAGTGTGTAAAAATGATCCCCCTAGATATGACATGAAAGTATTGTCTAACCATAAACAATATGAAACTTTTGATAATATTAATATTACAGAGATAGGAATTGAAGACATAGAGAGAGCTATTAAAAAATTAAAACCTAAGAAATCAGCCGGACCGGACAAAATACCGCCCTATGTAGTTAAAGGTTGCAGTGATGTGTTGAAATACCCATTATATCTAATTTTCAATTTAATTCTTGCAACACACAGATTCCCTGAAAAATGGAAATCCACAGCAATTTGTCCACTTCCCAAAAGCAATAACGCTTATGACGTACAAAACTACCGACCAATAAGTATATTATCAGCCCCAGCAAAAATATTGGAAAAAATCATGCACTCTTACATATTTACCCATCGTTTCAGCAGGCATGGCTTTGTACCACGTAGATCAGTGTTGACCAATCTCTCCGATATTACCAATTTTATAAGTTCAACCTTGGATGAAGGAGGTCAAGTTGACGCAATATATACAGACTTCTGCAAAGCGTTCGACTTGGTTAACCACGATATCTTATTAAGTAAATTAGCATGCTTCAATATTTCTGAACCACTGCGCCAATTGTTCGCTTCCTATTTGCAGAACCGTAAGCAGTACGTGACGTATAAAGGCCACACATCTTCAGAGATAAGAGTCACCTCCGGAGTACCTCAGGGGTCTAACCATGGGCCACTTCTTTTCACATTACTTATTAACGACTTGCCTGATTCATTTGAAAATTCACACAAATTGCTGTTTGCAGATGACCTGAAATTCTACAGGAAAATAAGCAAACAAGATGACAGTGTTCAACTTCAAAATGATATTACAAAGTTAGAAACGTGGACAATAAACAATGATTTAACACTAAATATCAATAAATGCCATTTTGTAACATATACTCGAAAGAAAAACACAGTTGAATTTCAGTATCAAATATACAACCATACTCTAGCAAGAAATTTTATAGTCAAGGATTTAGGGGTTATTTTTTATTCAAATCTTCCTTTTAATAAACATGCAGAACAAATAATTAGTGAAGCGTTCAAGAACATTGGGTTAATTCTTAGAATGGGGAGGGATTTCAAGAGTATAGAGACACTAAAAGTTTTGTATTATTCATATGTAAGACCAAAACTCGAATATGCATCTGTTATTTGGAACACAGACACAGCAAAGTACAGTTTAGCAATTGAAAGAGTCCAATCAAAATTTCTTAGATTTTTAAAATACAAATTTCAGAAAGTTTACCCCACATTTGAACACTACGACAACCTAATATATGAAAGTCGGTTTACAAAGCTGTGTCATAGAAGAACATTACAGGAAATAGTATTCCCTTGGACGTTGTTAAATAACGAAGTAGATGCTGAACTTCTACTCTGCCAGATTAATTTTCAAATCCCGTCGTCGAAAACTAGACTCAAAAACGAAGTTTTTCTTATAAAGAAGGCTAGATTGGAAATTAAAATGAAATCTCCATTGTGGAGAATGTGCACCACTTACAATAAATTGCTAATCAAAACACCATTGACATCTTTTCTATAAACCTAAGGGACCTCAGTAAAGCCACTATTAACACAATGACCTAAGCTTCAACACACAATTTCATAATGGAATGATATGATAAAGTGTGTGTATATATATATATATATATATATATATATATAAAAAAATAATTTTAAATGTATTTTTATGTATGTATATATATATATATATATATATATATATATATATATATATATATATATATATATATATAATATCTATCTCTATGTTGAGTTCAATAAATAAATAAATAAATTACAAGGCGAAGACGCTGCGCAGCAATCGGATACCATCCTTGCATGCCATCAGGATTTGACAAAACTGCAATAAGCTGAAGCATCGTCCTTTAAGCATTTTGAAGAACATTACATAACTTCATACAAAGAAATCCTCCGATAGGAGTTGAAAATATAAACAAAAGAAGCAACTATTATCGAAATTTGTGATTGAATATCTGCCATTCTGATGAAGTCATACAAACTCAAGAGCTATCAAATACGAAAAGTACGCATTATAGCTCAGGATTACACCTATCCAACATACAGAATGCAAGAATAGTATGTGGAACTTGATCCGTCCGGTATAAGGTTCTTGAACTTGAAGCAGTAACCCTTGTTTTCGAGGCCCTCGAGGAAATTGACTTACACGACGAATCATGACGATTCGTGGAAAAACTTCGAGGGTGTAAAGGAAATTTACCTTCTGTTAGTATTAAGAGGGAGAAAAGTGGCAAAATTTGAGGGTTACTGCCCCCCTTGCCCTCTAATTACCGGCACTGCTAACAAATATATGCACGGCTGTATGAATAAATGCATGCGAAGTGAATATAATGGATTTTACTTTCAGTACTCAGGAAAGAAAATAAAATTGAGAAAGCGTGTCATTTCAGTGATTGAATATGGAAACTTCACCTCCCAATACACTCTGCCTTATTGAAATTCGGAAAAGTATTCAACAGTGTAATGCACCGTAATTTCAGGGTTTCCTTCAGGAAGGCAACAGATGCAGATATAAATTATTTCAGCATTTCAGTTCCTCGTAACTTTAGGTTACTTTATCGTCCGAATTTAGTAGTTCAAATATTAGTGAATGTTTCTCAGAAATATCATCATCTTCATATGCTTTGCTTCTTCAACAGTAGGATGATGAGAACACATAAACTATCAAGTGTCTCAAGTAGTGTAAAAGTATATAGGATAAACTCGAGAAAGTATGAGCCCCTCTCAGGCAGATTTGGCTACACTTAAAACTAGCTCAAGATGTGCATATGAGCTTATTGCTCAAGTGTGGTACTCTGTCTAACCCAAGATTTTTGTAAAAATGCCCTCGGGAATTTCTCGTGAAAGTATGACCCCCCTCAGATTGATTTGCCTACACTTACAAAAGCTACATCTGTGAGATTGTTGTCCATAAGCTTGTCAAAAATATGCCCCTCTTGATATTGTTATGGCTACACTTAAAACTAGGACAAAGAGCCACCCACACCCACCCACACCTACACATATTTACTTCTGGTCCACTTCCGGTTTAAGTTCAATTGGACACCAGGCCCAACTTGCATATCTAGTACTAAGACAATGCATTTTGCAGAGGCTTTCTAGAATTGCTCTGTGACTCTCTCATTTCTTACATCATAAACATATGATTTTTCACCTATAAGAATAACACTACATATGGTGTCATCAGGGAGTGTATCGTGGAATTCACAGATAATTTTAATGTTTGTCCTGTCATTAACCACAACTTGTTTTCTTTTTGAGGTGTTGATGACAAACATGGGTCTCTGTGCTTTGAATTCATCTGGTGTGTAATACATGTCAGTATTGCCAGTAGTGACCCTTTTGTATGCTGTAAATGCTTCATATAATTTAAGAAAATCATCCTTGGACATGTTTAAATTATAATTTTCTCTAGGAAATACCTCATTTCTGCCATTTTTAAGATATATGTTCTTGATGTTGCAGCTATCAAATTTACTTGAATTTTTTTCCTGATTATTGTGTCTTCCAGTCTGAAACAGTACCACCACAAAATCTGGCATGTCATATTGTATACTGGAGAATGAGTTTGTAGCATCAAATTCATAATAGCTACCAGTGGCAGGCTTCTGCACACATTGATATGTATAAAATTGTAAAGGCACCTGTGGATTTTTTAGGATATCTGCTTTGTATTTAAGAGCATAACTGGCCTCATATTCAACTACTGGAATTCTTAGCTCCATAGTCTGAATAAGGCACTTGCCTTCATCAGGTAGGGTATTAGGCAGAGCTGCCCCAAATTCCAGCAAAACATATTCAAATACAAAACTCAGTGGTACAAGAACAGGACACTGCCTGGAACCTCTGTGGCAGTAACTAGGGAACATTGCAGTAGGTTTTTTGGAAAATATGACATACTCCAGCACCTGAAGGATGCAGATGAAGATGTCAAGGATAAGTTTGTGGAAGATCTGCTGTTAAAATCTGTAAGAGATTACATGGATGAGTGCAACATAGATGCAAGCCAGGTTGCAGCTTTGAAGAGTTACATGAATACTTTCTTCAAGCTGCTTGCTGACAACAAGTGCCCTGTTAAGAATCAGGAGAAGAGAATTTTAAAGCACTGGACTATTGCCTATATACAGAATCCATATATTGATTAATATATATAACTCTGAGCACTCAGCATTGAACTTTACATGTTTTCTGAGCAGTTTTCCTGTATTCAGATACATGTGATCAATGTTTTCTAATTACATAGAGTGCATTACATGTCTTCAAATACAGAAAGCATTGATTTCCTAAGTACTTAATTACATAGAGTGCAAATGCATTTATAAAGTAAACATAGAGTGCCTTCAGATAGAGAAAGCATTGATTCCCTAAGTACTTAATTACATAAAGTGCCTTTAAATACAGAAAGCATCGATCTTCTTACATGGAGTGTATTACATGTTTTAAATAGAGAAAGCATTGATTTTCCCCAGTACTATAGAAAAGCATTGCCTGTCTTCAGATACATGTGCATATAGAAGGCAAGCATTGATTTTCCCAAGTACTATAGAAAAGCATTGCCTGCCTTCAGATACATGTACAAATAGAAGGCATTACATGTCTTCATAAAGTACTGAGTCACATTGAATAGAAAGCATTGACATTTGCATGTTCTCCTGAATATATAGAAAGCATGTAATCGAGTGAATAATACAGAGCTTGGGTTGTATGGATTCATTTTGCCACAAGTTTACCTACCAGCTGCTATTGCCTTGTTGATCCTGAATCAGGAGAGTCTCAGTGCAGTTCTACAGTTTTGAAAGTTATGCTGATATTCTTCTCTCTGCTGTCACTGATTCTAGGCCACTTGTATTTCTGGTGACTGGGCTTTGATTGTGCATACTTATGGGTTGCCCACATGCTTTTGAATTGCTGCATGATTGTAAATATTGCTTATTTACAGCCTATTCTGTTTAGGCAGGCAGACCCTGTCAGAATAGAAAGCAGTCAAAAATGCACAAAGTGAACAGCAGTTAAATTTATAGACAGTTAAACCTCTGTCAGTATAAGCATTCATATTAGTTAAATTCTGTAAAAATATGTATGTATTACCTAATATAACATTTACTCTGTTTAACAGGTATAGCAAGTTTCTGAGTGCATCAGCAGTTGCTGAGAAATATAAGGCAGCAGGTAAGATCACTGTCAAATATTTATATGCTAGAGTGTAAATAATATTATCTTAAGCAGTGACATATGCATCCTATCTAATTGCATGAATAATCCTGATACTGGATTTTTTGAGAGAAGATGCATTTCAAAGTACATAAAATCCAAGTCTCTTGTTGAGGATTTCAGGATCAGATTCTCTGGCCTGTCTGAGTATGGCCTGTTTGCCGTACAGAATGAAACTGAAATGCACTGGGTGCTTGCCAGTGACAGGATTTTTAGATATCTGTGCCTAAAGCTCCTCAGCAGGTTTGAAAGAATTGTATACAACAGGTACAGGAGGATTGTTGGGTTTTTTGTTAATTTTTATACAGACAAGTCCTATTACTATTGCAAATTGAAGTTGTTTGACAATTATTGGTTCAACAATTGCTATGAGTGGTGTTTTGAGTACAGGATGCACCTGATTGCATCCCAGAATTCAAACTGGATGAATTACAAGTTTTTAAATAAAATGATTTACATGGATATGCGTGGCATTGAATTCTTAACCACAGATGAGGGAAATTTGTATAGTGGGGTGGATTTTGATCCTGACAGGGTTGAGTACTCAAAGCACACATACCTCAATGAGCTTGTTATGTATTTCCTGATGCAGAAATTTAGGAATTGTGACCATAAGTGTCTTGCCCTGTCACTAGAGGAGAATAATTGGAGTGATGTATGTAACTGTGGAAAACAATTATCTAACCTGCCAATAATACATACATAGGGTTGGAACAAAGATTTTTGAAGCCAAACAGACATCATGTATTTAGGGCACAAAGGTTTGGAAATAAACAGGGAGTATCAGCAGCAGAGGAATGATGTGCTTAAGAAGAGTATCCATCATGCCCTCAAAAAATTGCAGCATTGTATCTTTGAGTGTGTTGTTGTCTTGGAGGGATAGCTATATGTGCCTAAAACACAGAACAATTCTAGTGATGCACCTGTTTCTATAGATTTGTTAGCCAGTACTGTTCACACTATACAATAATGTATTTTGACAGGAGGAATCTTTCAAGATACATAAAATCAGAGTCACTATTGAGGGATTTTCAGGCTTGTGTTCTCTGACTTGTCAGAATATGATCTGTTTGCTGTAAGAAATGAAACTGAGTTCAGGTGGATGCTTGACAGTGAGCATGAGTTTAGATACATGAACCTGGGGTGCCTTGGTGATTATGAAAAAATTGCATATCTTATACACAGGAGAATTGTTGCATTTTTTGTCAGTTTCTATAATTTCTTTAGGATCAATTACTGGTTCACAACCACAAATTTCACAGCACTGTACAATTTTTATATGCCCTTTGATCAGACTTCAAACTGGAAACATTTCAATTGTGTTATTGTTATGAGTTGTTTTGATACATTTGAGTTTATAACTACAAACACAGGAATGGTGTATTCTGGGTTGGATTTTGTTGCCAGGCAAAATTTCTACAACAGGAGAATTGTTAATATGAATGAGGTTCTGCTGTATCTGCTTAGTCAAAAATTAAAACTTGTGATCCTGTTATAGGACCTCTTGTGTGTAATTTTCTAGACAGGAGCAATATTCACATATTCCTAGGGCACACTGTGTAAAAATGTCAAGAGATATTGCAAAATATTGAGGATTTTAAAATTAGATTCTCAACCCTGTCAGAGTATGATATGTTTGCCGGAGTTTCACTGGGCACTTAACAGCAAACACAGTTTCAGTCTTGTATTTTCTGCTTCACAGTGGCAACAGTGTCCTCTGGATTAACCTCCATACCTACATCTGTTAGATTGTTAATGTCTGTATGTCTGTCAGAATTATGTTGTGATGCTATTATTAGGTATAGGCTTCAAAAAATTGATTGCAAGATTTTATATGCCCATGCAGGTGTCTTGCCTGTTTCTGCATACAGACCAAAGCCTGGCAAGGGTATTGCAGGGCAGAGATATACAGCTGTTTTATTTTTTATTGTTGATATCTTACATGCCTAAGAGATCAGAGGTCTATATCTATGACATCTACAATCTAACAACAGGATTGTTTTTAACACCCTACATGAGAACCCTTGATGTATTCAGTGAGGCTGGGTTCAAGAACACAATTAAAGGCCGAGTAGTGCACCTGACTGATGATTTTTGGGTAGGGATAGAGTCAGAGAAGTCATTTTTATTCCCATACATAAATCAAATAGAGGGATTTGTGTTCTATCACAACTCGTCCCACAGTGTTGTTGAGGGTTACATGTTCAATCAGAACATATTCAAATACAAAACCCAGGGCTGTGTGATAGCACTAATTTTGATTCTGGGCTGCCTATATTTCTGGGGGTGACTCGGCATGACCCACTGAACAACATACTCAAATTTTGAAAAAATCAATAATTTTGTTTCTCTGATATCTCTGAAACTATTGATGCTAGAGACATGGGGCTTGGTGATTTCTCATAGACATGCCAAAATGCAACTTTTTGATCTCTATAATTTTTCAAAAAAATCTTGTTGTTCTCTAGATCCCGAATAACTTGCCTATTTTTCAAGATAAAGGCATGGGAGTTGTGTATTTCAACTCTATATGCTGTTTAGAAGTTTTGTGAAAAAATCGATAATTTTTTGATTTCTCAAAAACTACAAATGCTGGAGACCTGGAATTTTTCCAGTTGGATTCCGTGCATGATTCTCTATGTTTTAGATCTCTATAATTTTTTTGATAGATGCAATATTTAAGCTGCAAATGTCAAATTTATGTCTGTTCTATAAATAGAATTTTATGAAAAGTGCAGTATTAACAGAGTTTTGAGAACTATGCATTCTGGACCACTCCAGCAGGTATATATGAACTTGTAGTGCCTTACGGAACAACATACTCAAAATTTGAAAAAATCAATAATTTTTTGAATTTGATTATCTCAGAAACTATAAGTGATAGAGACCTGGAATTTTTTCAGATATTATACACATATAATTCTCTATATTTTGTGTCTCTATATAATTTTTTCAAAAAAACTTGTATTTACATATGCACTTGAATCACTCAAAAATTATGCATGGAACAAGCACGTGGGTTTGAAATTTGAACTTTTTTGACTGTTATACATGTTTTTGAAAAAATCGATAATTTTTTTGAATTTGATTATCTCAGAAACTATAGGTGATAGGAACCTGAAATCTTTTCAGATGTTATTCACATACAATTCTCTATATTTTGTGCTTCTATAATTTTTCAAAAAAATTTGTAATTTTTTACTTTCCTAGAAAAATGAACGGAGCTTAGGTTTTGAAGTGGTTCGGGTGCTAGAAGCTGGTTGGCATTTGGAAAACCACCCCAGGTAATTGTTTTAAAACGTAGTTGAAGTTGGCGGAGCTGTGGACACAGCTGTACACTGGAAATATCCAATGGTTCTTCAGAGAATGGCTCCCAAATTTTTATCTCTTTTAATCTTTCCCTTGTTGCTGGTGACAATTCTCCTAGAAACTCTCTAGAAAACTCCATGCCACAGCCAATGCTTAGAGACTCAAGGTATTGAAAGCTGTTGAAGCACTCAGCGAGAATGACAACGGACCATCTTCCAAAAGGAACTGGAAATGCAGTCGTCTTATTTTCGGGCACATCCTATTTATGATTTGTAATATATTCTTGTGGATTTCATGTACGTCAACCGATGTGAGATTCAATGAAGGAGGTGAAAAATCACCGCTTGTTTCCTTTAACTTGTACCACTCACTTATGAGCACATGAGTTGCCATTCCCCCAAAAGTCTCTAAGTCAGGTATGAGTTCCAATATTCCAAGAACTGCTTTGAAGTCGGCCATGAGAACTCCTCCAATATCCAGCGATTTTAGAGTGGAGCACAAAGCACTCTTCTTCCTTTCGTAGAAAGCGACAGGTTCTCCTTCCGGCAACAACTCCTGTAGTGGAGGGAAAATCCCAGGAAGTCCCCAGAGAGTGCTCTCCCAAACCCTTCTCCCTTCTTCAGTCTCCACGGGATGTTTAGATTCTGTAGACGGGTGCAATTCTCGCCAATCAACTTCACAATGTTGACATCACAAATATGAGATAACTCCAGACTGACAAGGTGTTCAGCAGAACTTAAGACCTCTCCAATCTTCTCATAGATTATTGGCGAGACATTAAAAAGGCCGGATAGTACCAATTTCAACGTTAGAAGGTCGCTTCCCTCCGCCGATACGAAGTCCAATAATGTATACAAGTGCGTTTCCTCCCAACGTTCGGTTTTTGGCCATGTCAATTCCTTCATGCCTGTCGAGAAGAGCACCTCAAGTAGGTAAAGCCGTATCGGATAATTTTCGCTTTCGTCTTTCACCGACAAGTTTTTCAGAATATCTTCTCGTACTTTGACATTTAGCTGGGCGAGGTACTCTTTAATGTTGATTTTGTTTCCATCAAAATTGAAAATTTCATTCAGTCTCTCCTTGCAAGAGCACACGATCATTTGCCTTATCTTCGAGTAACAAATTTCCTGGAGTAGCTTAAATCCTGGAGATACTAAGCGATAAACTGAACCTGTGTGGCGAGTGCACTTCAATAAGTTGATGTTATGGTTCATGGTGCACCTCCTGTAAAGTAGGTTGTGAGAGAATTAGATTTATTGAGAAGCAACTTTCATCGAGTGTTGCAAGACATTATTAAACGGTCGAATGTTTGTCATTCGTCAGTTGTACTGAGTTTTCGAATTCAAAGGAAGAGAGGATGTGAAGTATTCCATTCCTTTTGGATTTCACACACAGTTATTGCATGCTATGTAAGCATTCATACGTGTATTTCATAACCTCGTCAACTACAGTATTTTAAAATGAAACTCTGTACTTGTCAATATTGGTTTTAGTTATTTCAAAATTGCATAACGTGGTTTTAAACAAATATTGTTTTGTCTTTGTAGAGCTTCACACATTATACTTCTCATATGTCATCGAAATATCTGGATAATCTGTACCGGTAAAATTATATTGTTGAATTTTGAGTTATTACGATAATTGATTGATTTGTTGTTTTAAGTCCACTTTGTGCACAGTAAGGCTAATCGGGACTGGACCTACAGTTTAAAGTGGGATCCGAACCACTTGTGTCTCCACCGGGTATCGAACCCGGGACCCCTTGATTGCAAGGCGACGACGCTACCACTGCGCCATCGGGGAGGCCAGTTATTACGATAACTATGTTTTTGTGTACTGTAATTATCGAAATGATATTGTATTATTGATAATTCTGTGAATACCAACTTTTGGGCTAAGTCTTTACTGTGGCGAGCTAATAGACGAAACATTCAAGTTTCGACTCCTGTTGAAAGCATTTCTCTGTTAAATAAAAGAAAAAAAGGTAAATGCTGCCCGGAAAGGCGTCGCAGAAGTGACTGGTGTCCGACCTTGAGCATTGGGCAACTACCCTTTCCGGTGTTTGACCTTTTCTTGGACTCCCATCCGTTCCGTAGAATGTATTGGGGCCCCTGAGTATTGGTCTTGGCCAGGGAGTAGTCCTCCCCTTGGAGCGAAATCCAGAAAATCCCTTATGCTCCCACTTTTGAGGTGACCTACATTTATGCAACCTTGCACTGGGTTGCTAATATAATTACCTACATGACATCGGGATTCATTTGAACCTGTTTTAATCTTTACAGAGATTTTCACTAGGAGAGCGAAAATAGAAAAACGGCAAATTAAACCCTGAGGATAAAAACCAGATTGCTGGAAAAACTTTGGATGCGTCTTTTTAAATAGCTTCATCTAGATTGTGATGTGTGAAAAACCCTCATGTTAAAGAGGAGGGAAGAAACTAATCTACAGAATTAGGAAAATTAACTACAATAACAAAAATTCAGATGCACTGCTATTCCTTTTTTATAGCTAATTGTCACAGGTATTCGTGTACCAATATATCAACTGAATCTCAAAGAATTAGGATAAATTACTCTTAGATGTGTTACTAAGGTATTTGGGGAAAATATAATTTTATTGTGAAATCGAAAATAGGCAATATGGTCTACATGTAAGTATCATTGTTTCAGACTATGGCGTCGATTATTATAAATACATGTGTAAATACAACAACATGCATGTACGGGGCCTGGAAATAATTGCAGTACGTGTATGTTCAAACTACAAAGTAACTTTTTCAATTTCAAAATAGTTTCATTCGTAGTCCACACACCGCCGGAGACATTGATCTCATTCTTCGCTGCACCGCTTAAAAGTACTGGAATCACATTTAGTTGATCAGTTACAGTTTTTCAATGTTGTCCAATGTCAGAAAATTGCTTTCTTTCAGGCGGATCTTCAATTTGTGGTACAGGGAGACTCAAGCAGGAGGTATTCGGCTTGATGTGGCACAGGAAGGCGCTCTTTAGCCAAAGCTTTAGTCACAGAGATGGCTGTTTGACAAGGGCCGCTGTCATGACGAAACATCCTAGTTTTGGTGATGCCCGATTTACCTTGGATTTGATGTTACCCACTTTTCTTGGACATGTTGAGGAGGATGATTGCCATTCCTGATTTTGAAAACTTGTTTCGAGTCACACTCCTGACCGTTTTCGAGATCGTATTCAAGGATCCATAATTTGTCACACGTAATCACGATGGTTTGTCGGACTGCACAAGAACTCACATTTCTTCCACACTGTCATCGGCTTTCGAAATTGGTCTTCCAGTATATGGTTCATCTTTACTGAACAATGGTCCTTAGAATATGCCCTCCGCCACAAAACATGCGATCCATGTGTGCTTCCTGTCTTAATTTTTCAAACGTTTGCATGGTATTTTTCCGGAGTTTCACACAAAACATTAGTCGCAGATCGTAGCTCGAAATTTTGCCGTCCTTTTTCCGTGAGAATTGACGAACAACCGTTTGAAGAAAAGAGGCACTAGCAACATCCTGTTTCTGCTCCCGACTTGCTACTTGTACTAACGGTCGATGACTTGCTTAGCTAGCCTTATCATGACTGGTAAGCTCGTCGCGTTCCCAGAAGCGTGCAGTGTTGCCAGTCTCGTTACTTGATTTACAGACCTCGTATAATATAAGAACTATGTTCCACGGTTATTATCGACAACATGGCTTTTAGAAACAGTACAAAAAATTGTCCCCTGGGAACAAGATGGATTAATTACCGATTCAATACCAAGATTCCGAACACAGTCCAAAAAGAATCGTACGTACTAAGAGTTTTCACCACACAAGTACTCACCTTGTTTTCGAAGGTACCTAATTAAACAGGTGATGTTAGCTTACATGTCAAAAAGCCAACTCAAATGTTGCCACGCAACGCTCATTCTATTGTCGTCTGCTGTATTCTAATCAAGAATGAAGGCATGTCTTGCTGTGATAAAGACATTCCATCATGGGTTTCGCGAAATAATTACTGGAGAGTGATTTGAAGAGCGGACAAAATATCATCAGGTGGTTTCTACTTCAACTGTCATGGCTGATATTCTGTCTTTCTTTTCTTTTTTCTTTTTCCTGTGTATCTTTCTTTCTCTCTCCATTTGTGTCATATTTCGTTTTCTCTTTCTATTTTCCACTTTTAAATTGCTCTTTCTTCCTTTCCCTCATTCTTGCACTTCTTTCTTTATATATTTATTTTTCCTCTTCCTTTACCTTTTTTTTTATACTTATCTCTGCCTATCTCCAACTACCACCAGCTCTCATTCTTTATTTCCACCCCTCATTCATTCTATCGCTATCCCTTTTATCCTCTTGCGTGTAATAGGCGTATTTGCTCTACTATTTATTTATTCATCACAACACAACAGGCGAATACCTAATTACAGTGTTCAGTATGGATTACACTAATACATTATTATAGTGTCTGTAGGACTTAAAGTACGTAGTTTGTTGCATATTTTCTGTTGTTTGTGTCATAAACTAACATTTACGCTAATTCCCCCCCAAAAAAAAATAAGTAAATAATTGGAGCTTTCTAATTCAAATAGGATTCAAGGTAGCTCCATGAAACAAAAACATAATTTAGCAAATGTTCTGCTGTTTCATTTTGTTTATCTTCACTTTTTGTGTACGGTTCACAGTTTTCGAGATATTATTATTTTTTTAAATTTTCATATGTCTCAATGTTATCTTCTAGGTTTTAGCATTGAGACATTTTCAGCATTTTTTAAAGGGTGTAAGAACTCGAACTAACCCCCACCTGCACTTTCGGAAACGTGCAAGGAGGAAACTAATTGCTGTAAGAGGGACTCCATCATATTTTTTTAGAATCGTAGCACATTATTGACACAAACCACAGCGCAGCATTTAAACACAATGGATTATATCTTTCTTATACTTATTTTTCACATGTATATTCCACGTTTGGTATCCTGTCTACTTGTCTTGCAAACAGGTCGGTCATGGTAGCGGATATGTGGGGTCCGAATCAAATGTTTGTTATTTCACTATTCCCCCTATACGCCTTCATGGCGTGGTGCTAAGCACAGGAGAACACTTTACCTTTTACCTTTCACTATTAAAACTTTTACAGTGCCCAGATTTTAATGTTAATAATTCATCTATACAATTCTCGGAATGAATCATAATATACATAAGATTCATTCGATTTCGAAAATTCAAAAATCTAGTATTGTTGTAAATCAGTTGTTACTGCAAAACGTATATTGTGGAACTTATTATTTCTCAGAGTTTCAGAAATCAACGTCTGAGGAGATTGACACTATGTCCATCTAACAAGTTCTAATAGTTTTCCACAAAAGACAAGGCCTAAACGTTCATCAATCGTGAATCTTTACTTTCATCGAGACTGCTATCTATTGTGGAGAGGGTTGTAAATTTATCTTATTGATTTCTGTAATTATCATTAGTTCCAAGCTTTTGTATTATTATTAATGTTTTTCTACTCACTCATCACATTGATTAGTCTTCCTCCTCAACAATTACTTTTTCTGTTAGAATTCTATCACTATCTCATTTAGGACGCAACAATAGCGATGAAGATTTCATAATTTAATTGTTGCCATATTCAGTTTTCATTGTTAGGGGGCAATTTGTTGAACTGGGAATTAAAAATTCTTCTAGACTTGAAGAAGATTATGATATTTATGAGTATAAACGGCTGCCAGAAAATTCCCTTTGCGTGGTCTTAGAGGTGAAAAGTGGGCTGAAATAGTCAAAGCTACTCTACCTCAATCTTACCCAATCTCTCTCTCTCTCTCTCTCTCTCTCTCTTTTCCCTCCCTCTCTCTTTGCCACTTCCACTGCTTCTCTTTCTATTTCTACCTCATGCTCCTCTCTTCCAATACATCCTCTTTTATTAATTTTAATTTAGTCTATTTCTCATTCTCTTTTTCTGTCTATCTCTCTTTGACACTTCCCACTCTTTAATTCCTGCCTCATTCAATTTCCCTTTTCTCCCTTCTCTATTTCGTTCCTCTCTATCTCTTTGGTACTTCCACTCTATCTCGACCTCTATCTATCTCATATTCGATCTTTCATGATTTCTTTTCTTGCCTTCCTCTACATTTTCTTATTTCCATCTCTCTCTCTCTCTCTCTCTCTCTCTCTCTCTCTCTCTCTCTCTCTCTCTCTCTCTCTCTCTCTCTCTCTCTCTCTCTCTCTAATCTACCTTTACATCTTATTCCTTCAATCTGTAACAATTTTAGGTATGGTAACAGTAGTATAAGCCGGAGACACATTAAACTCGTTTGTTTTCAAATAAAAATCATTGCTACTTACCTCATATGCATAGCGGAAGATTTTTCAAGCTGGAAATCACTTTTTTTTCATGAAAAAAGTGTTATTTTTAACATTATAATAATTTATTGGTCGTTGCTAATTCGGCGGGCAAATCTTGACTCACGTTGTTTATCGTCAGCTGATATGCAGTATCGTCAGCTGATGTGCAGTGTTTCTAAACTTATGAACCGATAAATGCCGCACAAACTATTCACAAAAGGTTTTTAAGTGAAAATTGAGGCTAAACTGTACTTTACGTCCTTATCTGCATGGTGATTGCTTCTTTGCGTTCGCGGTGCGCCGATAAATGCCGCACAAACTATTCACAAAAGGTTTTTAAGCGAAAATTGAGGCTAAACTCTACTTTACATCCTTATCTGCATGGTGATTGCTTCTTTGCGCTCGCGGTGCGCGATGGTGGTGCGGCACCCGGCATCTCTTCGGGTAAGTACCTTTTTATTTTTACACTTTCTTTTCACGATAACCCCACTATCCATTCACGGGGTCGAGGTATGCCTACGAGGTTAGGTTAGGCCGGTTAGGTTAGGTTCCATTAGCACTCATTTCACCCCTAAATATGTGCTTCATTATCTAAAAAATTCCTTAGTATGTTCAATTACGCATATCCGGACAACATCGGTTTTTCTCGATTTACTCTTTCAGAAAATTTTTCCTACCTTTGGGATTTACATTGTTCAATTCCTTATAAAATAAGCTTTCCAACGATATATGACACGTATTCCTTAGGAAAAGGATGTAAACTAGAGTGTTACCTTACATTGGAATAAAAAACCCGCTCACACGTCATCTTGTAAAACTACCGCGTGGTTGCTACACTGTGAGAGGGTTACATAACCGAGCGCACGGAACATTTGAATCACGTAGTCGATGGTAATGGCGGCACGAGCTTTCGCACAACGGAGATGCATGATTGACGAAAAATGCCTTATTTACAGCCAAAATACGTAGCACGATTCTAAAAAACAATATCTCCGGCTTCAGAAAGTCCTCAAGAACACAATTCTGTAAGTACTTTCTCGTCTTTTCTCCTGTAAATTTTAAGAAATCCGTCTCCGGCTTATACTACTGTTACCCAATTTTATTGTTCTCTTTTTATCATTTACGCTTTTATTTCTTCCTTTCTCTATACTTTTAGCTACATTTCCTTATGTTTCCTCATTTCTCTCTCTCTCACACCAACCAGAAGATAATCTTGGCAAAATATTCGGCGTTTATCAACACGTCATGATAGGTGTCTATTGATGGATTATTGTTATTTAGCGTCGCTTTTCTACCTATTTTGGTTAATCGAGACGATGAAGATGAGTGATGCTATGATGAAATTGATGAAGAAACACTCAATAGAACACCCTTGCTTAGACCGTGATTCGTCCCTAATTAGTGTAGTTCATGAGGTATGTTAACTTGTTTCCCTTTAAATAGTTACTTCAAGTTAGCCCGTCTCTGGTATCACTCTAATTTTCAAGCGTCATTGTTATATTCAGAATAGTAATTTCGTACATACGAAATAATGCATATCGCTGAAATTATTTTTAATATTTTTACATTGTGTCTATTTCTCTCATTTGGGCCATCAATGTTTTTCTTAGAGAAGACAACATGGTGTTTACAGGACGCTATCACAAATTACAGTTCTATCTTTTAACACACTAATTGAAAAAATATGCATAGGCACTTCTCATAAGAAGTTTAATTTTGGTCACTAGATGGTGTTGAATAGCTTCCTTTTATACTGTAATGTATCTTGGGTCAATGTGGGAAGATTTTAATTTTCAGGGAAAAATCAGATGGGTGAAGAATGTGTTCGTTTTTCTTCTAAGGCATTTTTTAGAAATATTACAATAGCATTTGCAATTGTTCTTCGCTCACAAGACTCTCCCGTGGTACATTATGTATGAAAAGCTTGTAATATTAGCAATTAATAGCAATCTAAGTTATTTTTCTAGTTCATATTATCACTTTTTGAAGGGGGTAATGATGGTTTTTCTCAAAAGCCAGCCAGACCCTCAAAATCTTAGTATTATGAATATTAAGACAGAGGAGCTACCCGAATCGTATTTGTTACGCTTCAAGAAAGATGACATCTCATCTGTTCTTTTCGTTTTTCCCAGACGCCGTGATCCCGATAGTGAGTAATGTCAAGAGGAAGTCTTGCCTCCTGAGGTTGTAGGCTGTGGTGCTGGTGCAGCGGAGGTTGATGGTGTTTCTGGAGATTGGTGATGGCTCCCTCTTGCTGCTGTCACCAGAAGATAAAGATGGTGGATTCGAGGGACAATTGTTGCTCACATGTAGCAGAGAAGAAGAAGAAGTGAATCGGGACGTCTCGGTGTGATGAGTGGAGCCAGTCAGTGAGTGGAAGCAGACTGGGAGATCTGTTGATGTGAATTTCAGCTGCCAGTCGAGTCGGGTAGTTATCATGGCGACGTGGGTTTTCCTGGCAGGTATTGGGGACGACATTTACTGTCCTGGGACACAGGTTCTTCCATAAGGTTTATGTAATGTCCGAATCTATGCGCCTTAAGTACTTTGGCGCAATGGACTGTCATGTAGTGGGACAAGGCATAACACAGCACTGAAAACGTGCAGTGTGCTAAGTCCAATTGATTGGAGGGCTAGTAGAGTACTAGACATACAATACAGACATAGACTCTGTGAGAATAAAGCTGGCGACTAGACACAAGGAAGAAGCAGGGTTGTTATTAACATGTCCCTGTCTAACTAGAGAAATATCCCAACTTTGCAGACAGCAGCAGTTATTGGTGTCTAAATTTCCCATCACAAAATATGATCGTACATTGGTCGTTGCCTGGAGTGAGAAATTGTAATAGTTCTAGCCACCAGAACAGGCGACGAGCCAAGTGGCATGGATATGTGTCTCCTTTCTTCCTCGCTATTCTACTAATCGTGACCAAGAGGATGAATAATGATGCGATTAAAGTGATGAAGGAACAGTAATAAAGAAACGCCAATAACCAAGTTAGGATTCGAAACTAGGACCTTCGACCAAGTAGCATAAGGCTCTTGCGCAAGAAGCACTTGGCTAGTCCCTGTGTACTGTACCCAAGGAAATGTTCTCGCGAAGAGGTTGAACTCACGCGGTCAATTTACTTACACTCGAAAGCTGGGCATTGCTCTGTATACTAGTGACGCAGCCAGATGTTTCGTAATGGTATTTATTATTCCTCCTAGAATTTAGCAGTCAGACATTCTCCAGCAGTTTACTTATTTTTAAAGGAACGTTAGAACCTCAACCAACCCCCACCTGCACTTTCGGAAACGTGAAAGAAGGCAAATATATTCCATCATGAGGGACGACTATAGCAGTGCCTTTCTAATGGTGGTACTCCAATGACATATACCACAGGGGAGCATTTAAACACAATGGACAATATATTTATTATACTTTCTTCACATATATATTTCTGTTTTGCTATCCTGTCTCCCTGTCATGCACAAAGTTGATTGGTTTGATTGATTTGCTTTATATTACTTCGCTTTTGTGCCACGTTTGGCTAATTCCGAAGATGGATGATGATTGGACACTCATAAACAACCATGCCCAGGCCGGGATTCGAACAGGGACCCTTGACGTCGTGGCGCGATGTGCAAACCACTCCGCCACGGGGATCCGGCTCTTGCACAAAGAGACAGGGTGTACTGACGCAACCAGATTGGCCATAGTAAGCCATATACGTGGTCCAAATTAAATATTTATTATTTCAATATTAAACCTTTTACAATATCAACATTTTAGTGTTAAACATTCATTCATCTGTAAATTTCTAACAATGAATCGTTATACATAAAGTTCACTCGATTTAACAATTACAAAATTAAAAATCGAGTGTTGTAAATCAGTTGTTACTGAAAAATATATTTTCTCAAAGTTATTTTTGTCTGATTTTAAGAACACCTTGTAGAAAGATGGACGCTGTTTTCTCCTAACAAGATATCACGCCTTAAATTTAATTTGTTGATTTCTGTCCTTATGATTCCAGGCTTTAATAACAAATATTCGTTATTTCAAACGCTAACATAACTATGAAATTTTCAACAGTTGATTATTGCCAGGTTTCGTTTTCATTGTTAGAATGCAAGTTGTTGAACTAGAATTGAAATTTTTTCCAGGTTTAATGAAATTTCTGATATTTTGGGCTACAAGTGACTGTCAGAGAATTTCCATAAGAAGGGTTTAAGCTGTAAGAGGAGATTCAGTGGTCATAGCTTACCAAATCTTCTATCCTATTCTCTATATCTCTCTCTCTCTCTCTCTCTCTCTCTCTCTCTCTCTCTCTCTCTCTCTCTCTCTCTCTCTCTCTCTCTTTGGCACTCCCACTCTGTTTTCTCCCTTCTTCTACTTCCTTATCCTCTCCATCTCTGTCTCTTTCTCACCCAAACTATCTCTCATTATTTTATTATTATAGTCTCTTCCTATTTCTCTCTCTCCCTGTTCGCCAGTTCCACTCCAATCTCTCCTCTCTCTCCCTATCTAATTCGATTTTCCTTTCTCTCTCTCATTTAAAATAATTGCCCAAAAAACGATGATGTAATGCGACTACTACGTATTAGGTTTGAAAAGAAAATGCACGGAAGTAAAGAATATAGGTAAAAACTTTATACAAGATTATTGAAATATTTTACGTATACAGTATATTTAAATATTTTATGGATACAAAGTATACTAGTGTGTTCATATATTTTATTGATACAAAGGATACAAGTTTATTGAAATACTTTATGGATACAAAGTACACAAGTATGTTCAAATGTGCTCAAATATTGTATTGATACAAAGGATACAAGTTTATTGTAACACTTTATGGATACAGAGAATACAGGTTTATTGAAATATGTTGCTGCTACACAAAATTCCAAAGATCTAAATTTAAACATTTAATTGAAAACAATCTAAAGTTTAGATTTTAGAACACCATCTCATTAGTACAGATCCTCAACAAAATATATATTATTTTCCATGTCTTCGGAAACTTGACTTGTCGCTTGTGTCACATCTCTTAAAATACCTACTGTATAATGTATGCTGTCGCCACAAAATACCCAGATTTTCCAACAGGTGTTTTACATCTTGGATTTTTGCACTGGACATGGGGTTTTCTTTCTAAACTTGCATCAGATGTAGAATTACTTTATTATCATCCTTACACCTCGACTTAAGAATGCTGTGTTCAGTTGAAGTTCCTTCAGTGTAAAATTGTTGAATATGAATCATATTTGCAGATTTGTGGTCGAAAGTAATCACCTTTGTATCAGATATATCAAATCCCTTATTCTTCCTTAATAACGGTCTCACTGATTCGTTCCATGTTTGCACAATTACTTGTTTGTCAGTATGAAGTGTTCCCACTGTTGAAAATATCTCATTGTACTCTTTAGGATCAGTTATCTGGATCATTTTCCTGAGCTGCTCTGTCAGCAGGCAAATATGAATGGCCTCCCACAGACATCCCTTTGAACAATAATTCATTAACATAAAGAGCATAGCATCATTTTTGTTCTGTCCTGTACAATTATCGCAGAACATTCGCAAGGTGCCCACTGTTTTATTTAAGGGTGCTTCGAAATATTGTGGCAAAACGCGATTCAAAAAATGCGAGACGAAGGATACAATTTGATTTGATCCTCTGCCATACTCGCATTCCAACCAACGGTAGAAGTGAACAGTGCCCGTGTTAAGTTGACTGTTGGAGTCATGTATAACAACACAAAATATGTAGTCCAACAACTGACGGGAGTAGTAAGCTTCATTTACTTCAGTTCTAGGGAGCGGTTGATTTTCCTTCACGTCAAACGTAAGGGTAACACTTCGATTAATTGGTATGATTGAGTTGGTGTTTTAAGTCCACTTTATGCACAGTAAGGCTAATCGGGACTGGACCTACATTAAAGTGGAATCCGAACCACTATGTGTCTCCACCGGGTATCGAACCGGGACCCATTGATTACAAAGCAACGACGGGTACACTTCGAGGTGGTCGAAGATTCAGTTCCTTAAAAAACACGGCGGCTCTTCTTTTACGAATCAAGTAATTCACTAAACAAACTTTCTTTTCCTCTTCATGTTTGACGAATCTTCTTTCTGTTTTAAGCCTCACGCATTCACTACACACGTCAGTTTTCTTTGAAACAAAGCCAAAATTAAATTTTTGGCTAAATACGTGCCAATACGTACCATATTTGCAGTCCAAATCATTACATTTTTCCTTGTATATTTTCCACATGTTTTTGATGCATAAACTTGATGGTAAGTACGATCTCCAAGGTGTCTTTTCCTACCAAAATGTTTAAACTGTTTTATCCGTTCCACTATTCTTGTCATTCTCTCCCGATGTGCAATATTCACACGTGACCCCTCGTTTTTCCACTATTTCTTCATCTGGCTTAGTAATTAGCTGGGCTGCGAGCTCAACTTCCCTGCGATGCACCGAAAGAATGCTCATGAAAGTAGCTTTGCACACTTGAGTAGGACCTCGCTGCCCTTGTACATAAAAGTTTGTACTACACTTCTTCAGTCTTTTTGAATTTTCTGCATTTACACGGATCCTTTTCACAAGATTCACTCTCACATTTCGTTGCATAAATTTAGTCTGACCTGCAGCACTAGTTAATTCCCATAACTTTCTATGCAAGTCGCCAACTTCTTCTTCTGTAAGTCAACTTGCTTTACAAAAGGATTTGTCTTTATGCTTGCATGCAATGAAAAATTCTTTGTTTCTAGCTTCCCACCTTTTCTTCTTAGTAATATTTTCCTTCCACAATTCAGGATTTGAACGTCTTTTCCGAGCATGTTCCGGAGGTATCTCAGTACAAGCATCTACATCACTTACTGCTTCTTCTCCACCAGATATCATTATGGTATAGTATATTAAAACTCGTTCACAAAACTTTGTTTATCAGAAACAATACGCGAAGTTGAGTGTTCAACATAGACAGCAAAATTCTTTATGTTAAAACAAGCACTCTCTACAAACAGAGCTGCGTCAACAATGAACTTGATAAAAATCATATGTGCAATGTTGCAGCGTATGCAGGGTTGCCAAGCGTTGCTTGGATATATCCGATTTACAAACCTTGATCATCCTCACATTTCAGTGCTTTCAAATAATCTGAAAAGTAAACGTTCCTTCTCTGAGTTGGATACAGTACATTTTGCCACGAAAGGAAAGTATACATATGAACACAATGCAGGATATAGTACATTATGACATTAAACATGGATATAGTATTTTTTGGACAAATTAAATGGACGATATTGTACTTATTGGAACAAAATCATATTTCCCAGGCTATTTTTTATTCGTTTTAGTACATTTTTACATCATAGGCGTCAAGAACTACTACCAAATTTAACAAAACCAACAACTAACTAACTAACTAACTCTCTAGCCTTCTTAAACCCGAAGGTTCATGGCTGCAGTAACACAGGCCTTCCATCTGTCCCTATCTTGAGCAAGATCTATATACTCTTTTCCATCCCTACCGATTTCCTTTAGGTCCATCTCAACGATGTCCCTCCATCTCCGTCTTGGCCTTCCTACAGGTCTCTTACCATCAGGTTTCCCAACAAGAATCCTATAAACTCCTCTTTCCTCTCCCATTCGTGCTACATGGCCTGCCCACATAAGTCTTCTTGATTTAATTATTCTAATAATATCTGGACATGAATATAAATTATGTAGTTCTAAATTATATAACCTTCTCCACTCACCTGTCTCCTCATCCCTTTTAGGTCCAAAGATTTTCCTAAGGATCTTATTTTCAAATACTCTCAATTTATGTTCCTCTTTCAATGTAAGGGACCAAGTTTCACACCCATATAATACTACAGGCAAAATTACTGTTTTGTATATTTTAACTTTTAGTTTCTTAGATTTTAAACGAGAAGACAAAAGTTTATGAAGAGAGAAGTAACATGCATTTCCTGAATTAAGCCTACTTTTTATTTCCTCTTTAATATAATTTTCATTTGTTAATATTACTCCTAAATATTTGAATTTGGAAGCTGGTTCAAACGAGTTGTTATCAATAATTAGATTTTGATTATTATCTAACATTTGGTTTCGGCCAGTAAGCATATATTTAGTTTTCTCTTTGTTAACTTCCAAACCTATCTCTTTAGCAGTTTTGAAAAATATTTTAGCATTATTCTTTATTGTATTCACATCATCCCCTAATAATTCTACATCATCTGCGTATGCTAACAACTGATTAACACCATTTAATTTTAGTCCTTCTTTAGTTTCTTTTACCTTCCTAACAGCATATTCTAAGGCAAAATTAAAGAGCAATGTAGATAATGCATCTCCTTGTTTTAACCCATCATGAATTGTAAATTTGTCAGACATATTAATACCCACACGAATTTTACTTTCTGTTTCACTGGTGCATACTTTTATCATACTAACAATCTTCTTAGGTATTCCAAACTCTACTAATATATTATATAATTTATCTCTTTTGACCAAATCATATGCTTTTTTGAAATCAATGAATAGCTGATGGACATTTTGATTATATTCCCATTTTTTTTCAAGTGTCTGTCTGATGTGAAAAATTTGATCTGTAGTTGATCTGTTACGTTTAAATCCACATTGATAATCACCTATAATCATTAGCATATGGGGTTAATCTTGTTAAAAGGATGTTAGATAATATTTTATATGTTGTTGAGAGTAGAGAAATTCCACGGTAATTATTGCAGTTCATTTTATAACCTTTTTTAAACACAGGAACAATTATGGATTCCTTCCACTGTTGAGGGATTTCTTCTTTATTCCATATTAAACAAATGAATTTATGAATTTGACATATTAACGAATTTCCACCATATTTAATTAACTCAGCTGGTATTAAATCAATGACAGGTGCTTTGTTATTTTTTAGCCTTTTAATAGGATCTTTAACTTCAGTCAAGTTAGGTTCTGGAACTAAAGGTTCTACTGTGTGTACTACATTTACTTCTGATTTATCTCCTACATGAACATTTAAAAGGTAATTAAAGTAGTTCTTCCATCTATTTAGAATATCGCTTGGGTCAGCTAGAAAATCACCATCTTTATCTTTTATCAAGTTTACTTTAGGTTGCCACCCCTTTTTAAATTCATTTATACCTTGATATAAATCTCTGATATTTTTGTTTTTGCTGTTTGTTTCAATTTCGTTAATTTGGCTTTTCAAGTAATCTCTTTTTTTACTTCTAAACGTGAGGTTAACTTCTCGCTTTATTCTATTATAATTGCTTAGATTTGTATCATCAGAGTTATTTAACCACCTAAGTCTAGCCTGATTTCTTATTTATATTAGATTATGACATTCATTATCAAACCATGGCTTACTTTTTCTTGGTTTATGGTATCCTATACTTTCTTTAGCTGCTGATTCTATTGCATTGCGTATGTGCTCCCAATTCTTATTTACGTCTATTTCATTTATATTTTCATCATCATTTAAATCCTGCAAAACATCAAATCTATTTGACAGTTTAATTTGGTAATCTTTCTTAATTCTTTCATCAGCAAATTTTCCTGTATTAAAATTTAGAACTTTTAGATTTTGTTGCTTATGATTTATCACTGCGAGTCTTTCTCTTAATTTAGCAATTACTAAATAATTGTCACTGGCACAGTCAGCACCTCTATTATACTAGTATGCCTTCTCTTATCAATGAGAATGTGATCGACCAAAACCAACAAAATATCCAAATTTATAAAAAGTGGATATAGAACCTTTCGGAAACAAGCTCCTCACCAGTCAGTCTTAGCACAGGAACGCATACAAACGAAACTAATCGTGCCTGAAATCATCCAACTCTAAAACTGAAAGAAAACACCAGACATTGTTTGCCACTGGCCGAGATGCCAACAATCGAAAGGCGCATGACATTGGAAACCTTTCATTGCAGTTGAAATTAAAAGACTGAAGAGAGAAAAAGTACGGCTCACTTTCATGTTTGCTACAGGAAATAGTGTTCTTGTAGAAGTTGTTAAATCATGAAGTACATGCTGAACATCTTACTTACTTACTTACTTACTCCTTGGCTGCTACAGCCCCTAAAGGACCTTGGCCTTTCTCACAATGATAGTCCATTCTCTTATGTCTTCTGCTCGACGTCTCCACCGTCTTACTCCCATCCTCGTAAGGTCCTCCTCAACGTCCTCCAACCATCTTTTCCTTGGCCTTCCTCTTAATCTTCTCCCTCCTGGTGTCCCTTTATAGACCTTTTTAACCGCTCTGCCTTCAGGCATTCTTTCTACATGTCCTAGCCACCTCGGTCTCATGCTTCTTATATCGGAAACTATATCTGGTTTTTTGTAGAGTGCTCTAATTTCATCGTTTCTCCTTATTCGCCATTGTCCATTCTCATTTACTGGCCCGTATATTTTCCTCAGTATCCTTCTTTCCCATCTTCGCAAAAGTTCTTCATCTGCTTGCACCAAAGTCCATGTCTCTGCTCTATATGTCACCACTGGCTTTACGACTATCTGATATACTTTGATTTTCAAATTTCTACTCAGGCTGCGAGATTTGAAAACTCGTAACAGTGAGAAATAGCTTCGATTACCAGCTGCAATTCTTGCTTTTATTTTCTCCTTAATATTATTATCCATGGTAACTAATGTTCCAATATATTTAAAACTTTTGCATTTTTCATAGGTGCCTCCATTAAGTTGTATATGTTGGCCTTCCCTGAATTCCATATTTCGCGCTGAGAACATGTATTTAGTCTTGGGTTGGTTTATTTTGAGTCCCATCTCACTAGCTGTGTTCTCCAATCTTTCCAGTCCTTCCTTCACTTCTTGCAATCTTCGTGCCATCATATAAATGTCATCAGCATATGCTAGATTTTGGTTCACTCTGTTGAAGAGAGTTCCTCCTGGGTTACACCCTTGACCCACTCTTCTCATGATATTTTCTAAAGCTATATTGAATAATATCGTAGATAACACATCTCCTTGTCTCAAACCTTGGTTCACTGCAAATTCCCTTGTGAGCTCTCCTTCAACCTTCACCTTGCATTTAGTACCCCTAAGCGTCATTCTAGTTAATCTTATTGGCTTGCTTGGGATCCCTAGCTCCTTCATTGCCTCATACAATTTTCCTCGTATGATACTGTCATATGCCTGCTTAAAGTCTGTAAATAACTGATGAATATTAATGTTATATTCATAACATTTCTCCAATATCTGCCTGACCATAAAGATTTGATCCGTAGTGGATCTGTTTGGTCTAAAACCACACTAATAATCCCCTATTATTCCCTCAGTCAGTGGTGACAATCTTCCTGCTAGGATCTTTGCAAGCACTTTGTATATTACGCTCAATAGGGCTATACCTCTATAGTTCTCACAGCAGGTTTTATCGTTCTTTTTATGTATAGGGCAGATTATTGCCATACTCCATTGATCGGGCATCTGTTCATGTTCCCATACATCAGATAACAAATTGTGTATATACTTTATTAGTTGATTTCCTCCGTTCTTAACCATTTCAGCAGTGATATTATCAATCCCTGGGGCTTTGTTATTCTTAAGAGACTTAATAGCTGTTCTAACTTCTTCTAGTGTTGGAGATGTTCCGGTTTCGTCATCATGGTATTCCTCTGGGTACTCCTCTTCATCACTCAATACTAGATCTTGGAACCCATCTTCCACATTAAGTAGCTGACTGAAGTATTCTGCCCATCTCTCTAAGATCTCATTTTTCCCGCCTATTAGGTTTCCTACTTGGTCTTTACAGAAAGCTGTCTTCGGGTGGAAGCCTTTCCTTATATCCTTCACCCTCATATACATTTTCCTTACTTGCTGATTACTATTGTATTCTTCAAGTTCCTCAATCCACTCTTTCTCAAAACATCGTTTCTTTCTCCTGCACACACAGTCTGCTTCCTTTCTTTTAAGTCTATATTGTTCTGTGTTATATCTGGTTTTCCTATTAAGCATTCTCTTTCGTGCCTCATTTCTTTCATTTATTGCTGTTCTACATTCCTCATCAAACCATTTACCTCTTCGGATCTTCGTCTTCTCTCCCAGCACTTCCTGTGCTGTTTCATGTAGGATTTTCTTTATTATACTCCATTTCCCTTCAATACTTTCGCTTTCGCACCTTTGACTTCTTCGTTGAAGTTGGTTGCCTACCATTAAACGGAATTTTTTAGCAATGGCTTCATCTCTTTTTAACTTATCATCATCATACCTTGATGTCACCTTCGCTCTTCTTCCATCCCTATATGTAGCTATTCTCTGTCTGTATTTAATGCGTACTAAATAATGGTCCGAATCACTGTCTGCTCCTCGACAGCTATCTACTTGTAGTATATCAGAGGCATGTCTTCTGTCTATCAGCACTTGGTCAATTTGGTTTTGTGTTACACCATCTGGTGAACACCATGTCATTTTCCTCACGTTCTTCCTTTGATGCCAGGTGCTTCTAATGACCATTAAGTTACACATAGCCAGATCTATCAATCTCAGACCATTATCATTTGAAATTTCATGTAAACTTTCCTTTTCTATAGTGTCTTGGAATGCTTCTTCGCGTCCAACCTTGGCATTAAAGTCTCCCATTATTATGTTCATGTCATGTTTTGGTATACGATCGATTACCTGATCCAGCTGCTGGTAGAATCCATCCTTTTCATCTTCTTCTGCCTCTTCCGTTGGGGCATATACACATACTAAGGTAATGTTGAAGAACTTGGCTTTCATTCTCAGCGTACATAGCCTCTCATTTATTGGTTTGAAGTTCTTTACTACAGTTTTATATTTATTGTTTAGTAGGAATCCTGTGCCACCTCTTGTACTTTCACTGCTTCCACTATACATTAATGTATAATCTCCAGTAGATAACATTCCATTTCCTTGCCACCTGATCTCCTGCAATGCCGCTACTATTATTCTGTATTTCTTCATATCCTCCTTTAGGTTTTGCAATGCACCTGGTTTACTTAATGTTCTAACATTCCATGTGGCCAGGTATATATCATTCTTCCGTTTACGTAGTCCTTTAGCATGCCTGTGTCTTTCCATAGAATCCGTCCGGCTATCATTGTTTCTGAGTTCCGTAACAATGTTTGTTTTATGGGATAGGGTCGTTAGCCCCATGCTCAACCCCCAACCTGGAGGACCAGGGTTTGTATCAGGTTTGCTGCTTTGGAACGGTTGCCATCACTACGGCTGAGGAATCCGCTCCATCCCCCTCGTAACCCTGAGGACGGGACTAGGGACTAGGTAGGAATATTGGGATAGGATACAATAGGTAAGATGGGACGCTGCAGAACGCCTTAGTCTGGCATCTCTTCTGAGACCAGTCCAGCATGGGTGACCCTGCTGGTAGAAAATCTACCGCTGGCATAGCTCTCAGCCTCAACAAAGCACGCAAACCTCTCCGCCCGCACGGTCAGTGCTACTATAAGGCGGCGTTCCCTGGAGGGGTGCTGAACATCTAATAATCATAATTAAGAATCAATAACAAGTCAATCAACAAACCCATTTTTGTATGAAGATATATAGAATTGATAGGTATTCTATGAAATATTATCCCCCCAAATTCCCATGACGCAGGCGCGTCATGAATCCCCCCTGTGGAGATCCCTGTTCTGGAGACTCAAACGAACAAAGTGAACGCCTGGTGAATTCAGATGATGAAATTTTCAATCCCCCAAAGCAAGCTTAGGTAGGCTAAGGCTAAGAGAAAAAGTTGAATTTGTTCAAACCTGTCCTTTTTGTACTCTATATTCCATGCGGACGATTTGATTAAAGAATTTAAATAAGAAATTTGCAAGATTATAGAAGTCTGCATCAGGTTTAATTTCTTTAGACACTTTCAATTGTTCTATTACTGTCGTTCCATACTTCTTAAGGGTTTTCGTGTGTTGATTTTCCATTCTTTTATGTTTCTTGGCTCATTTCTTTTTCTTTTCTTGAGCTTCACTATCTCTTTCCATACGAACGTCAGGAAGGAAGCTTGTTTCAACTTTTATGTACAGATTGGCTAATTGGGACTGCACCTACAGCTTAAAGTGGGATCCGAATAACAATGTGCTGGCCTCCTTGATTAGCACAGTGCCCTTCGACGTCACGTTCGAATCCCGGTGTAAGCATGGTCGTCTTTTGGGGGTCTCCCTTCATCATTTTATCACTCATCCTCATCCTCGCGATTAGCCAAAAGTGGCAGAAATACGATGTAAAATAAACCAATTCGCTCAACCAAACCACTATGCTAAAGCTACCATATTTTCAGAACGTGAAATCGGGACGTTTTTGCTACTCTATTCCTATGTCGCAATACATGACCGCATGCGCGTACGCATAAATGATACATATGTTATTAATTAATGCTTTAGCACTCTCAGCAGTTTTGTGTTTTAAACTGCTCAACTGAAGTTTTATGTCTGACCAACCCCCATGCCTAATATTAAATGACGAAGGACACGCGTTGCAATAGACGTCAGAGTCAGAAATTGTCTTTTGGATGAATGAATATTACTCTTGCAGGTCACTGTTAAAAACACACTTACGTTTTGGTGACATAACTAACACTTTTAACGTACACTTCACTAAGTCAACACGGATATACAATGAAGGAGAGAATGGCAACTGTTGTTAGAAATAAAAAAGCAGTAATCTGTGTATTTGCTTGATATGAGAATTCTGTGCATGTTTTTGATGTGAATATTCTGTGTATTTTTTTTTACGGGATACTTATTCTGTGACAGGCAAGAGAGATGTCATGTACTGGATGTCTGTGTGTGTGTGTGATTAAACCTTAATTTACTTATATTGGTGTGTCGTTTCTAACATTTGGCGACCGTGTGACACAACTGCGAGACTTTGTGTAACGCAAAGATTGAGACGCCATGGTAAAGATAGGTAAATTAAGAACAGTAACGAGATCGTTGTTTACGCGCGTAACGAAAAACATTGAAGCGGCGTGCAATGGTGATTGAACGGATTTAGTGGAAGTGCAGAGTAATTTCCGTTTGTTGCAAGATAAATTCGGCAAATTACAGGATCTGGACACACAGTGCAGTGATTTGTTGAAGGACGACGATATCAAAGAAGACGATTTGATCGTCGAAGCAGAAAATGCAGATAAGTATGCATGTATCTTTTATCGAATCAAAACTACGGTGGAACAGTTATTAAGTAAGCAGGTGTTGAACAATGGTAGTGACGCAGTTAATGACACATCGGTAAATTGCAAACGAAAATTCAAATTACCGGTAGTGGAACTTAAAAAAAAAATTGATGGTAACTTGAAGAACTGGTTACCCATCTGGAGCCAACTCAATCGAATTGACAAGGACGAGGACATTGATAATTGTGATAAATTTCAATACCTTGTACAGGCTACCGTACTGGGTTCAAAAGCGCGTCAGTTTGTAGAAAGTTTTCCCCTCAGTGACGAAAATTATCCGAAGGTCATTGAAGGACTTAAGTCACTTTTCGGCCGTGATGATGTGGAAGTGGAAGTTTACGTTCGTGAACTTTTGAAGTTGGTGTTACACAACTTAAATGGTGACAGTAAATTGGAACTGGCTGTTCATTATGACAAAATGGAATCTCAGTTACGAACATTGATTACGTTAGGAGTAACGTCAGACAAGTGTGCTGCAATGTTATACCCTCTTGTTGAGTCATGTTTACCTAAATAATTTCTGCGAGTGTGGCAGAGAAGTGCTGCAATATTCCACAGATTCTAAATTGGAGAGTCGTCTGGAAGATATCATGTCTTTCCTGAAGAAAGAAGTGGACAATGAAGAACAAATATCACTTGCTGTAGCTGGGTTTGATCTGAAGAGAAAGAAGGAACGTAGTAGTTGTACTGAATCTATATCCACGGCAGCTGAATTGATTAATTGCAATGGGGATTCTTCAAAGTGTCTATTTTGTGGTGATTGGCATGTTAGTGAGGAGTGTGTGAAGGCACGCAATTGGTCCTTTGCGGAAAAAGCTAAGATGCTTAGGAAAAAGAGATTGTGTTACAGATGTTTGAAAAAGGCCAACTTAGTCGAAACTGTAGGGTAAAATTAAAATGCAGGATTTGCAAGGGGCAGCATGTTGAAGTGATGTGCTCTGGTCAAAGGACTAAGCAGGGAACAGATCCAGGGAAGCAGACTAAGTTACAGACGGTTGTTGAAAATTCCTTGACGAATAATGAACATGTTGAAACGTTTCTGCAAACATTAGTTGTAAAGATAAGAGGACAAAGTGTTGAAAATATGCAAGAGCAATCATTGATACTGGTTCGCAGCGATCCTACATTTGTACATCTACAGTAAAGGAAATTAATTATGAGGTTGTAAAAAGGGAAAATGTCACACATGCACTTTTTGGTGGCATTCTTTATGCACCATACGAACATAATTGCTATCGTTTCAGACTGAGTAGTATCAGTGGTAATTATGCTTGCAATTTTGAAGCCATGGATCAGAATTATATTTGTGACAGTGTAACATTTGTTACTGAAAGTCCTTGGTCAGCAGAGTTGAAACAGATAGGTGTAGAAATTTCCGATAGAGAAAATGGTCCAGTGGAAATTTTAATTGGTGCTGATATAGCTGGTAAAATTTTTACTGGCAAGAAGTTTGCTCTAAAATGTGGATTGGTAGCAATGGGAACACTTCTTGGTTGGATACTAATGGGCAAGATTACTGCACATGAAAGTCATAGAGTTTCATCCATGATTGCAGCTTCAATGTTCTGTAAGGAAGCTTCGGTTGCAGACTTGTGGAAATTAGATGTTCTTGGTATTACTGATCCTGGAGAAAAGAAGTCCAAATTTGAAGCTCAAGAGGCAGTGATGGATTATTTTGAACGAACTCTGAACATTAACGAAGAAGAAAGGTATGAGGTAAAAATGCCATGGGTGGAGGGACACCCACATCTTCCTAGTAATTTAGAAATTTGTAAAAGAAGACTGGGTACACTTGTTAAAAAACTGATGAAAGATGACTGTTATGAAGAATATTGTCAGGTTTTCAATGAGTGGCTAGAAGAAGGCATCGTCGAGGAAGTTTCATCTGAAGAGATAGACACCAAGGGACACTATTTACCTGATAGACATGTTGTAAAATTGAACAGTGAGACCACCAAGATACGCCCTGTGTTTGATGCTTCTGCAAGAGAAAAGGGGTATCACTCGTTGAACCAGTGTTTAGAGGAAGGCATTAATTTGATTGAAATAATTCCTTCAATTCTGACACGTTTTCAGTTACGCAAATTTGGAGTCGTCTCAGATATAAGAAAGGCTTTTCTGCAGATTAGTTTATGTAAAAACGACCGTGATTTTTTGAGATTTCTTTGGATAAATGAGAAAGGTGACATAAAGGTTTATCGTCACAAGCGAGTTGTTTTTGGTGTAAGTTGTAGCCCATTGTTATTGTGTGCAGTAATTGAACACCGTTCATCTGAAGCAAGCCCTGAAAAAATGTAATGAAGAGAGCTGCAGCTATTCCAAGGATATCATTGCACAGCTGTTGCAGAGTTCTTACGTAGTTAATGTCTTACTAGTGTGAACAATGAAGAGGAGCTCCACCAGTTTATTGAAGAAGTTAATCATTTGATGGCAGAAGCGAAATTTGAACTGCGAGGGTGGGAGTATACCTCACTAGGAAACTTGTCGGAAGATAACAGAATATCTGTATTAGGCTTGGTATGGGAAACAAGAACAGATAATTTGGAATTGAGACCAGAATGTTTCCAAGGAATGAAGTTTCAAGTTGTCTCCAAAGAGTTATTTTGTCAACTGCCAACATAATATTTGACCCTATTGGAATTACCTCTCCAGTGACATTGTATCCGAAGATCCTTCTTCAAGAAACATGGTTATTAAAATTGAGTTGGGATGAAGAAGTGCCCGAAGAAATGGGAAGAAAATTCAGACAATGGGTTGAAGAATTACATTATTTGAAAGGGCTTGTATTTCCTAGGTGGATTGCTGAAGGCTCGGAAGATTGGAGTTTGCATATGTTCTGTGATACTAGTGAAAAGGCATATGGAGCTGTAGTATTCTTTGAGAACCATTCCTAAGGGACAAGTCAAGGTGCAATTAGAACAAGCTAAATCAAGGGTAGCTCCGATAAAGAAGTCAACCATACCCCGCTTGGAATTGATGCAGTGAAATTAACAGCTTCAGTAACATAATCATTGAACATTGGGGACATACCAATTAATTTTTGGACAGATTCGGCTACAGTTCTTTCGTGGATTAGACGCCATAATCCGTGGAACACCTTTGTAGGAAATCGGTTGCGTGAAATAAGAATGATGAGTAAGAGAGAATCTTGGAATTATGTACCAGGTATTATGAACTGTGCTGATCTTCCTTCGAGAGGGTGTTCACACAAACGGTTAATGGAATCAAGATGGTGGGAAGGCCCATTGTGGTTAAAAGAAGCTAAGAGCGAATGGCCTGAACAAAGGTATATATGTCAAGAAGAAATTATTGCCCAAGTAAAGAAGAAGACAATTGTATCTAGTTTAGCTAATATTGAAGAAAGTGATGACTGGTACTACCACAGATTGTCCAGATATGAACAGATTTTTCGACTGATAGGGTGGATCAGAAGATTCATTTTCAATTGTCGTCATCCAAAGAACCATAGGACAGGCGAATTGTAAAACGAAGAAGTAAATGCTGCTGAAAAGGTAGTTATGCGACTTGTGCAAAGAGATTCTTATGTCGGTGTGGAAAACAAGGAGCTGAAATCTTTGTGTCCATTTGAAGACAAGGAACAAATCATAAGACTGAAAACTAAAATCTTAGAGCTTACAGATAAAGGAACATTTCGGTGTCCGGCTGTCTTGCCAAGCTCACATCAAATTGTGAAGAGGCTTATTTATAATAAACATATTGAAGCTTGTCATGCAGGTGTACAAGGTCTGATGAGTTTTCTTAGAGAACAGTTTTGGATATTGAAAGGCAGAAAAACTATTCCTTCTGTGGTGAAGGGTTGTGTGATTTGTCGGAGACATAATGGTAAAATAATGGAAGTAATGCCGGTGTCTTTACCTGAACATCGAGTCAGAGATGCAGCGTATTCGAAATAACAGAAGTGGATCTACCTGGACCTGTTATACTTCAAAGTGGAGAAAAAGCTTGAATTTGCATATTTACTTGTTTATAGAGCTGTACATTTGGAGTTAACTTCTGGCTTATCATCTGGAGATTTTATTCAGTCATTTCGAAGATCCATTGCTCGACGAGGTAGACCACTAGTTGTTTACAGTGACAATGGGACAAATTTTGTAGGCACTGAGAATTTGTTGAGTAAGCTAGAATGGGAAGATGTAGTTGCTTTCACAAAGATCAAGCGTATTGAGTGGAGATTCAATCCACCCACAGCTGCCTGGTGGGGAGGATGGTGGGAGCGTTTTATCAGAGTCATGAAGCAACGTTTGAGAAAAAATTTAGGGAAAGCTTCAATGACCTATGAGGAATTTATTACGGTGCTATGTGATTGTGAAGCTGTCATGAATGCTCGACCACTAACCTACATATCAGAAGATAATTCAGAGCTTGAGTCCTTGACGCCCTCAATGTTTCTACAACAGGTCAGAGAAGTAGGGGTGCCTGACCTTCATGAGATACAGAAGGTAAATCTACATAAACGGAAGTATTGTCAAAGAATTCGTGAGACACTAAGATGTAGTTTTCGCAGTGAATACTTGGGTCAGTTAGTGCAACATTGGAATGCAAGAAGGCCTTGTAGAGAAGTGAAGGTTGGCGAAGTGGTTCTTGTAGGTAATGACAATTCTAAACGTCTGGACTGGCCTTTAGCACGCATTGTATAGCTGATACCTGGACGTGATGGTGAAGTGCGTCTCGTAAGGCTGAGGACTGCAACGGGAATTATGATGAGACCACTACAGCGTGTTTTTCCATTGGAAATTTAGTCAAGTGAGTTGCCCAAAGTGCCCAAAATTAAGAACACTGTAGCTGGGGAAAAGACAGTACCTGAAACGGAAAGTGCTCCGAGAGTCACCACCACTCGACTTCGAAGAAGAGTGAAGCCTCCATAGAAGCTGAGTTTGTTAGTACAAAACTCAAGTTATGAAAACTATTGATTGTGTAAAGTCACTAATTGTCTTTGCGTGACTCTAGGTCAGTGGCGTATGCTGGTTCTAAAGAGTGGGTAATCTCCGACCCTTGATCCTCAAACTCCAAAAGTTTCCGTGCAATTTATGTCAGGATCCATATTGGATTTAGGAATATTGTGTCGGAATGTTTGTCTTATTGCTACGATCACAATCAATTAATTCTCGTTATTGCAGTTTAATATACGTGTAGAATTTCAAATAATAAAACAAGACAGTATTATAAAGCTATAAAAAAACAACCTGTGAAATATAAAATGAAAGACGTGCACTAGTGAAATAAAAACCCGCAATATTAATTTAAGTGCAAAATTCAACTTACTCCAGGACCCGATTACTTGTGCTGTACCACATCCAAAGCATGCTGTTTGTCCAGTTGCACGTCAATACGTGTCTGTGCGAAAGATTGCAGCTTAAGAAAGGAAGTTATGTGTGTGATTTTTCATGTTTGACACAAGCGTTGCAAAGATTACAGTATCCGCCACGCGTCCATAGATTCTTTTCAGCCCCGAAAAGTAAGCACGGCCAACAAAAAAGCAAAGCTTATTAACACTTATACTTCCTGTCAACCATGGTGTTTTGTCATAATTTGCTTGCGAAAATGCCTCACATATTCCCGATTTTTGTCTTTGTGCGTAGAAATGAGTTCAAGCGATGACACTGGCCTACCTGTATTAACAAGTTGCAACTTCTCCTGAAAAGATCTTGTTCCAAAAGGTTTCACCAGCAAATCTTGTATCACATCCATTACCCTTTAACACAGCACTATCACGACAAACACTAACACCTAAATAAATAATAAACACGAAGCACAGCACGAAGCCAACGACTACACGCATTCAGTTTCACGCGCCAAACTTCTGTTGTTGTGTTCCTGGCTGAGAATTAAATTCTCTATGAATGATGAAAAAAAATCCCTTTCCGAGCTCGAAATGACAGGTTTTAAAACTTCGAATCATTGCAGGCCAGAGCCAGAATTTTATTTCGGCATGGGGATCATATCTTATTAGCAGCCGCCACATAAAGTTGAAACAGTGGGATTAGAAGTCCTGAAGATGAATATCAGATTATTACAACGTATTATGCAAGGTGTTTAATCCTGCTAATGAAGTAAAATTAATTACCACTATACACTTTTTAAATTAGATATTTGTAGGATTTCGGGGGGGGGTTTCAGCCCCACAGTCCTCCACCTGGCTACGTGCCTGATGTGTTTTTTTCGTTTTATGTTTAATTCGTTCATCTTCATCACTATTAATCTAAAGAGGCGGAATATAGCAACTTAAATTAACTAATATATATATATAATTTATTTTTTATATCTTTCCCTTTAAAAAATATTCAGTTCCGTGAAGGAAGTATTCACGCTGCTTTTGAAGATTAGAGAGGAGAAACAATCACTATTTTTTGTAAATACAAGGATGGGGGAGTCAGCATATAGGTGCTTTAATTGCTTAAGCTTTGAATTTTAATTTAGTTTGCTTCATCTTCAATATTTAAGCTTTTTCCTTTTGATAAATTTATGTTCAAGTAACAGAAATCAGCAAGACAGAAGCAAATGTATAGTGAAAATTAGCGTAGAATTGGTTTGCCCATGTTATTCAATTTTCCTGTTCTTCGCACTCTACCGGGTATGTTTTCCCAAGTTAGCGGAGGGAAGGGTAAGGCTCTGAAGGTTGAGAGTGCGACCGGTGGACTCTCACAAGAAGGAGCTTACCCTGGCCACGGAATCACCGCGCCTGAGAAGCAGTGTTTCCTCTCCCTCTTTCTCTCTCCTCCCTCCTCGCCAAGGGTTGTAAGGGAAGAGGGAGGAATGACGTCAGGGTGAGATTCCCTGAAGTCATTCCACCGGCTGGAGAAAGGTTCCCGGACATTCATCGGCAAACGGTTGGAAGCATTCCCGCGCTGGAAGCAAAGAAATGTATGCATCGAAATTGGTTTGGAAGAATATTGCGAAGAAATGTATATTTTTTAAAAAAAGAAATAAATCCGGGTCATCTGCGATTACCTAGATGACCCAGAGTATACGCCGCTGCTCTAGGTGGGAGAATGTTAGAAATATAAAAGCAGTAATCTGTGTATTTGCTTGATATGAGTATTCTGTGCATGTTTTTGATGTGAATATTCTGTGTATTTTTTTGCGGGATACTTATTCTGTGACCAGAAGAGAAATGTCATATACTGGATGTCTGTGTGTGTGTGTGTGTGTGTGTGTGTGTGTGTGTGTGTGTGTGTGTGTGTGTGTGTGTGTGTGTGTGTGTGTGTGTGTGTGTGTGTGTGTGTGTGTGTGATTAAACCTTAATTTACTTATATTGGTGTTTCGTTTCTAGCAACTGTGATGTTCACACAGCACAGCACACATATAAGGACTAACTTACGGCGTTACCGGCAATTACCCACACAGTCTGCCACCGCGACCAACAAACACAACTGCATACCCTCAACCTCTCTCCACCCCTCCGCCTGACTAACATGCAAGAAACCGTTTCTTGAATGTTATCTTTTCCTTTATCTTTCGCAATCAACAATGTTTTGTGGAAAATGTGCGTTTGTATGTTTATTATGACTGAGAAAACACTAGAAAATTAAAGAATAAATGTCTTCACAAGATTTCGGTACATTTTGACGTCCCGAATGACGTCAGAAAAAAGTCGGAACACGGACTGAAAAAAAGGGACTGTCCCGACTAAATCGGAACGTTTGGTAGCCTTACACTATGCGCCTCCACCCGGTAGGCATGAAGTCTTGACTACGACACCTGCCGGTAGGATTTCTCCTTATTATTGGCTGTGACCCAAACCAAGCACCTATCACAACACGCGTAAGTCTTCAGTTCGGGCCAGAGTGCCCTTATTCCATACTTAAAATGATAAATCATTTTCTACGCATGTTATATACTCAAACAGGGCATGTAACACTCACCGCTAGTTCTTTCTAGTGATCAGAGATGGCGCTGCCTATCTGATATCACCATTATCTCACTTTCATACAAGCAGATCTTCACTGACAATATATGATTTATTATTTTCAACTTCTGGCAATGTGGAAGACTTCGTTTGCATAATCTTTAACAAGAAATGAAGATTCAGAGCTCTGGTAGCTTAAGTTTCTACAAAGCTCTATACTCTTTTTAAATTATGTTATAGAAATAACTATAAAATGGTGTAAAGTAATATTCAACCCTATTTAACCTTTTTTTGAAGCACATTTATCGGTTGTTGTTGCACAACATTGTTACCAAACGCCTCTTGTTCCGGAAATTGTGTGCCCGGTGGGTGAAGAAACAACTGACGCCCGAACACAAAGAAAAACACATGGGCACGGGGCTGACATTTCTGCAGCGTTACCATGATGACGATTTTCTCAACCGGATAATCACAGGGGATGAAACGTGGGTTGCATACAGCACCCCAGAAAGCAAGCAGCAGTCCATGCATTGGCGTCACATTGGATCTCCATGCAGGACGAAGTTCAAACAGACTGTGTCAACGCGAAAACTGATGTGCACGGTGTTCTGGGACAGACAAGGCATTCTGCTCATCGAGTCTTTGCCCAGAGGTGAGACTGTGAACGCTAACCGTTACTGTGAAACACTCGGGACATTGCGACGAGCCATTCAGAATAAGCGACACGGTAAGCTCAGTGCCGGGGTGATCTTGCTGCACGACAATGCAAAGCCGCATATAGCTAGGCGCACTGCAGCCCTTCTGGAAAAGTTTGGTTGTGAGGTGTTCGATCATCCATCGTATAGCCCGGATCTCGCTCCCAGTGATTACCATCTGTTCTTGTACCCGAAAAAGTTCCTGTCCGGTCAACATTTTCACAGCGTCGAAGAGGTTCAGACGGCTGTTACACAGTGGTTCGGCACCCAGGAGGCGGACTTCTACGACGCAGGATATAGAAGTTTGTCCCACGCTATGACGGCGGGAATTATGTTGACAAGTAACTGAACAAGTGCTGTATCTGTGGCAATAAATCATTGAATGAAATAATATTTCCTCTTTGTGTACGACCCCAGGGAAACATACTTTCTGGATGCCCCTAATGCAATATACTACATTTCATCTTAATCAGCTCCTTTTAACATATAGAATAGCTTTTTTTTTTTTTTTTTGTTAGATCGTCGTATTTCTGCCACTTCTCGCTAATCCCTGCAACGAGAATGAGTGATGTGGCGTAGTGATTAGCACATCGTGCTACGACACCAGGGGTTCTGGGTTCGAATCCCGGCCTGGATGTTTATGAGTGTCCATTCATCAATTTCATCACTCATCCCCATATTCGAAAATTAGCCAAAGTGGCACCAAAAGCGAAGTAAAATAAAGCAAATCAATCAATCAATCAATGGGTGATAACACTGTACAACAAATTTGAGGTCATGTTCTGTCCTTTAGTTGAAAACAGGTGATTTTGACTAAATTGGAGGTGCTGAATCGATATGTAAAATCAGTTTTCTCCTAACACGTACCATTTTTATTGTACAGTCACATGACATTTTGTTACACAGACATTAGACAGGTAAATCAACGTATACAAACAAAAGACTAAAAAAATGTCTACGAAAATGTCTACGAAAATGTCCTTTGGTTGAAAACATGAGAGTTTAAATATTAAAGGTACTAAATCGATATGTGAAGTCAGTTTTCTCCCAAGACATACCATTTGTATTGTACAGCCACATGACATTTTGTTGCATAGACATTAGACAGGCATTTTACGTATACAAACCAAAGAGAGTACAAACTTCTACGGAAATGATAATTGTGATCTTCTTCTCTTGTATCTATCTGAAGGAGTCTCTCTGATGATAGACCAGCAATATTCAGCAAGCATACTGCTGTTCCATCGTCCACTGAACCGCTTTTCAAATGTTGCAATGTCTTGGTGGAACCGTTCCCCATGTTCATCACTAACAGCCCCTAAATTTTGTGGAAAGAAGTCAAAATGAGAATCCAAAAAATGTAATTTCATGGACATGTGGCATCCCATGATTTGGAAACAGTGCACCAAGTTTGATGTGTAAGGGGGGAAGAAAAACATCTTTAGGGTTCACGAGTTGATGTGATACGTTCTTGATTCCTGGTACATATTCCTGTCGTGGTGGCCATATTTTCCGCATGTAATGGTTAACTCGGTCCCGGCTGTCCCATTCACACAGAAAGCAACAAAATTTGGTATACCCTTGTTGCACGCCAGTAAGAATTCCAATTACTTTCAGGTCTCCACAGATTCGCCACTTGAATGTATTATATTCAATGTACTGCGATATGTCACGTATTACCTCATGTTTCCTTTTTGTGAACAGTATACGCCACTGGCACTAATGGATAAGCATTACAAATATGGAGTAATACTGCCTTCAGACTTATCTTACACGAATCAATGAACAATCGCCATTCTGCTGGATTGTGTTCATGGCCCAACTCCTGAAATAAAGCATTAATATTGTTACAAAACGCAATTCCTCCAGTATACGAAGAGCAAGACGAAAAGTTACTCTGTCGCGTTTGGAACGTGCTGATTTTGACATTTTTATCCAATAGATTCCATTCTTGAAGTCGAGAGCCCAAGATTTCTGCTTTTGTTTTCGATAGATTTAAGTCCCGTACCAGATCGTTTAACTCTTGTGTGATGAGATGTGGTGCACTTGAGAGGGTTGGTGGCGATGTATCAAATGTACAATTTTCGGGAGCTTTCGGCACTATGAACCACTGGACGGCTTGCTGATTCCAAATTACGATATCGGATGTGATGTTTTGATTTTGAAGAGAAGACCATTACATCTGTCAAACAAAAGTAACAGTCACTTAAGTGGTCTTTGGGCTCTCTCCAAACCATTGGTACGGCAAATTTTAGCCCACTTTGCTTTCCTTGCATCCAGTTTCGCAAGTTCCTGGAACAAGAATTGCAGCAGATATGTGATGCCCATCGCTTATCTTGATCGCCTACTCGGCATCCAAAATACAGTTCATATGCTTTTTTGACAACAGGGGTAAGGCTACTTCTTTGAACGTCAGTTCACCACATATATAACAAAATGAATCAAGGTTATTCTTACACTGACGGGACATTATGATCCACTGAACAAAGCCTCCTTTTCATACACACCTCACTAAGAGAAACCCGCCACAAACGTTAAAACTTTACACAAACACCTGCAATTGCAAAGCACAACTTTCACGTTGGATAGGACAAAACAGATGGCAGCCTTTGTTCGTCAGTGGTGCCAGCACAGTTATTGCTATGTAACAAATTTATCACTAGAGGATCCAGCAAAACGTTTCTTGATGTAACAATGCGAACTGATAGCGATATCATTTTTATCAAGCGCTGGAAAAAAATAAACAGTTAAATGAATTTATAATTGTTTAAACGTAATTAATACACATAATGTATAAAGATGGCGTTTTTCAAACAACTGTACGTGATACGAAGAAATTAATTGCAGATTCGTGTTTTGCATGCAAAAATACATTAGAAAAACATATTTTTAAGCAAAGGACAAATTTCGTGTTGTACAGTGTAATTAGATGAAATTGATGAGGTAACACTCACCACGAACACCCATGCACAGGTTGGAATTCGAATTAGAATATTCGTGACGAGATCGAAAGTGATGCACTTAGGATATGTGGAGCAGGTTCTTTTATTCATTTATTTATTTGTTATGCATCGCACAACAGGCACCTGACCTTTTACAGTGTGTAGAGGCAGTACTGTTTTGTATTGACGCGGACATCTGTGAGCAAGACATACTAGAAGAAATACAATGTCCAATTGCAATTGCACGAAGAATTCCAAAGAAACTCTAGAAGGTAGGCGGACAATTGCGATGACATTTTATATCTTCTATCAAATTGAAGGGTGACTTAACACCCCGTACAGTACCTCTTACAAGAGAATTATGTGAAATATTGATATTTTCAAACAGAACACTGATTCCTGTCACTCTTTCGTCAGGCTTGAGACGGGCAAAGTAGCTTGTAAACGTACTTGCATTGCAACCTCTTTGAAGTGTTTGAAATCAGTGTGATTCCACACATCGTCAGTCATAACTATTCCCTCATTTTCGTATTTTTGTTACTACTTTTCTCTCTTTTTTTATTTCTTCACGTCACTCTGATGACTTAGTGGTTTTTTCTCACTAACCTCCCCTTACAATGATTAGCTTTCTCCTGCAGAAACAACCACGTAACATTGCCAATCTTCTTATTTCCAGCAACTAGACGATAAAAATGACCATTGGACAGCGGGGCAGGTTTTCCTTTCTCCGTTTGAATAACTTCCAAAATTAAGTATACTATCCGAATTACTACTAAGTGAAGTGCTCCAGAGTAAGTATGGATCAGAAATAGCAGATTTTTTAAAATTCACCCCTTAGCAAACTTCTGCTACTACACGGGGAGTGGGTGGGGTATTCCAGACATTTGTGACACTTGCAAAGAAAACCTGTATTCCGCAGGACAGATAAGCAGACGCCTGTGTTCAACTTTCTGAGATTTCAGACTTAGGGGGGTTGTTGTAGGAATGAAGGGCTGTCAATTATTGTGCACCTGTGTGTTAGTCATCCTGATTGTCACAATTGTCCTACCATTAGTTTTTAAATTACCTTCACCGTCAAACTCATCGCAATTGTCCGTGATTTTGGCTTCATCGAAATTGTCCAAGATTCCTCTAGAATGACGAACTAATTTTTTGAACTAAAACTTTATAAACTAATATATCAGGTCATCCCGTAAGTAATGTATTTTTGCACCGTGGAGTAGACCGTTCAAACCTGTACGCACTCATGCACAATGACGTGTCCTATATTACACAGCTATGGCACGTGCCATGTACTTCACAATTCACTCGTCAGATGGCGTCAATTCAGTGGTGCTACAAAAACGACATTACTTATGGGATGACCTGATACATAATATTTTAAAGGTTTAATCTATCTCCCAAATTATAGTTAACAGTGTAGTACATGACGTCCGACCACGAAACAGAGCAGTTGTACAATATCCCCTCAAAAATTAGAAATATATGCATTATATTTGACATGAAAATTTCTATCTGTAAGCGATAATCACACTGTAGTACGATTAGAGATTTTCATTGCTTTTATTTCCCGAGGAAATATAAAAATCCTGTTTTCATTCCAAATTTGTACCTTAGTGACATTTGTCTTCCTGAATGCGTGGTAACAGTTCGTTATATCGGAGACACATTTAAATCGAATATTTTGTGTTTCGCATGGTTCGTACTTACCAATTGTGTATTGCGGAACATAGTTCAAGGTGCCATTATGCTTTTTACACGAAAATAAACATAATTTTTCACATACAGAGTGATTTTGTTATTCCGTTCTTCGCTCCCGGAACACACAATATGGCGGGCACATCTTGATTCACGTTGTGGGTATGCAGTGTTTCAATCTTCTTCACCGAAAAATACCTAGTATCGTGTTCGTCACCGGTGGAAATTATACATTATGCACGGGTAGCTGACGGATAGCCCCACGAACCATTGAAGGATAGAGCCACGAACCATTCACGGATAGCTCCACGAACCATTATGCACGGTAGCTGACGGATAGCCCCACGAACAATTCATGGATAGCCCCACGGACCATTCACGGATAGCCCCACGAACCATTTTCATAAGGTTAGGTTAGGTTTGGTTGGGTTAGGCAAGCATAGTAAAAAAAAAAAAAGGAGTTTGAAACACTGACAGTGGGTTTCGTCATCGAACGTGCGGAGCATGCAGGTCACGTACAAGAAGCATGGCAATTGTGTGTCGGTGGGATATTTCTCTTGAAAAATATATAATTTGCCGGTCAAATAGATTCCACGATGAAAGAAAATACCTCCACGAACGTTGGAAAGCTTGGAGAAACTCATTTCCGTAAGTAGTTTCTTCTGTAAAAATGAAGAAAGGTGTCTCCGATATAACGAACTGTTACCGAATGCGTTAGCCAATCATTACTGATCAACACAGAAATACGGATACGATTTTCTGCTTAGGATTTTGTCACCAAACCTGATCGCAATCTCCAGGAAGCCATTAGAACAGTAGAACAGCAAAGTGTATCCAACTCAGACAAAGAACTAAAGCTATGCAGTTTAGTGTTTACAGGTAGAAGTTAATCTCCAAAATAAAAATCTCAAATGGTTAAAAATAATAAAAGGATAATCGAATTTTTTCCCCTCCTCTGCTTCACACATTCAGGAGGTGATGTGATCAGCATCACGCTCCTTGGTCTCTTCGTACCCACTTTAGAAGAACGTCAGAGATACCTTATTCACGGACATAATTTCCATCTAGCCGTGGAATCGAACCCGGATCTCCGTTGTATCAGTCAGACCCCTCCCCCCCCCCCAAACGAGCCTTCGCGGCCTATTAATTGACAAAATAAGGTTCATAAAATAAAAACCTCATTTACAGCACGAGAGTTTATTTGACAAACTGCCTGAAGAGCTTTAAGATATAAGTCTGAGAAATATATTTACACAAAAGTGATAATGTCTCATTACACGTAATTTTCAAAACTCAAAACTACTTATGCCGGATATTCTCCGTCGAAAATCACAGGTGATAAAAATATGTCAGAACTTGATATTTTCGGTATCCACACGGGTGTTGCATTTCCACCCGTGATAGAGTTGGTTGAGTGAGTTGAGTCCCCTGCAACACCAGTTGGACCGTACTCAGGGGAGGGACCATGGGGGGCCATGCACTTGTCTCAAACTATAGAATATTTTAATGTGAACCGATAAAACCCTACGGAAAAAGATTGACAATTTTTCAGATTTTGTCCTCGCATAAATGAATGAGTTTGTTGTGGAGTTTGCAGTCCGCAATTTGAGTTTGATTGCATTGATTCATGGCTACCAGACATCTTGATTTAGTCCATTCTTTTCATTTCCTGTACCGACGTTTTTCGAACTAGTACACTGTTGTTCAGAAAATGTATTTTTTTTATTAACTCACAATAAGGCGGGTTCTTTATTTTAATAATCACATCTCTTATTTGTAAAATTTAATTTAAAAAAAATAATTTTTTTTCTGAACACAAAATTATCGTGGCTGTTCAGTGATAAGGATCTTTGATTTTTAGAACACGGTACTATCCAAAACTTATGAATAATTGATGCTAACAAAGAGTATCAAGCTGTACGCCGTGCGACAGTCATGATGTCTGTAAGCGACTATGTGGCTTATTGTTGGGAAGGAAGGGGAGGAGAGGGATTTGTATCAGGTATTTTCTCCCCTTACTTTGGACTATAATGTTGCAACTGTACAATTTTACGTTTAACTCCAGGTGTAATAGTGCACTAGCATTGGTGGTCACGTCGAATACCGCAACATCATTGGGCCGACCACCGTGGCCGAGAGGTTAGCACGACGCCAGAGGTTCCGGTTCGAATCCTAGACTGGGCATAGGTGTTCTTTGTGAGTGTGTTCGTTCTTCAATTACATGTAATCGCTCATCCTCGTCGTCGCGATTGGGCAAAGTTGGTAGAAAAGCAACGCAAAATAACTTCGTACAATCAACCTCGCAGCATTCCTGATCTATTTGTTACATATTTTCGGATCTACCCTCTCCCCTATAAAATATCCTTGGAATGGGTCTCGTAAGAAAATATACAAAATAAAGAAAGACAGGAATGCAAGACTAAGCATGAAATATTATTGATCATATTTAGTGGGAAGGAAGAATTAATTAATATTTAACACTTAACAAAAACCTTTCAACTATTTTCTTGTATGTATGTATGTATGTATTTGTGTGTGTGTGTGTATGTGTCAAAGCCACACATCTTATGTAATCCCTTCGTTTCTTTTTGGTTGCAGGTACTGATTTTTTTAGAGAGTCAAAGGGTTTCGTGTTCGATGTCCTGTTGAGCCATATTTGCATGCTTCGGATCTCACTTCAGACTTTAGTCCCATTTCTTATAAGGCCGGCTTTAGACGAGAACATTTCCTTTATCATTTTTGCTATAAGTCTTTTCAGTTCTTACGGCGGGCGCTCTAGAAGCTGGCAAGGGGAGTGGGGAGCGGGGTAGCGACCAATCCAGCGCGATAAGAAAAGTAGCAGCATATAGAACGAGGTTCACGTAGTACTTATTTCCGCCACGTCGTATCTCTCGGCGAAACTGCTGTTGCCTGGTTGGTCTGCGGCGAATTTCCCGCTCCCCACTTCCTCTGACAGCTTCTAGAGCGCTCGCCGTAAGAACTGAAAATACCTATAGTATAAATGCTATGTAAATACTTCGAAAAATTTTGTAGCAGATAGTATTTTACACCAAACATATCATAGAACATTTCGGTTAGCGATTACAATGTACAATACGTACAGCACGAAACGTACACCATCTGTGGTGAGTGCACGGTGTTTACAACTGAGAAGAAATAAAATATTCTTCGATACGTGTACAGCAAACGTTGTAAAGTATGCATTTAAGCAGCGCCATTGTTTTGTACCTAATAACGTTTTACACGAAACGTTATTCCTCTCGGTTGAATAGTTATCTGCTTTGAAAAACTTGAGGTGATACACTGTTTACATCTCACTCGGCCGCCATTACAGCTGCACACGTGACCTATAGGTCGCTTCTGATTGGCAATGCTACGGAAATAGGACCGATCCTATCTTTGAGAAATGCCATGAAATATGCCATGGCATTTCAAAATGCCATAAAATGTCTCACTTTGGTTTCGTGTAAAGCGGACCTAACTCTAAATGTGCATAAAGTAGAACTGAAACGTTGTCTTTCCGTCCCTGTAGTCTAGAATTGCGGCACATGTTATCATCAAAATAGTAATTTCGCACATTCGATGTGATGTTTATCAGTGAGTAGGATCCATGTTATATAAAATGTGTCACTAGGACCAAACTTATCTCCCAAGAGTTACTTTTTTTTTTAAAGCAGTCTGTATGGAACTTTATCTCAAATCATTTCTAATTACAGCTTTGGCAGTTAAAACACTAACCCATCTCAATATAATCAGAAGTTTCCTTTTTTCTCAAGAGATGGTGCTCATTACTTTCGTTTATATTGAAATTTATTTTGGGTCAATTTGGTAAGATTTTAATTCATTATGAAATACATTACGCGCATGAAATTATGCATGTCATTCTTCTAAAGGATTGTTTACAAATGTTAAAACAACATCTGAAATTGATCTTCGTTGAAAGAACTCTCTCGTTGTTTGAAAGTGGATGTACAGTATTAATAATTTGCAGTACTAAAACTAAACGAGTTATATTACAAAGAATAATGTTTATATTTTTGTAGGGGGC